>NC_056731.1:1761516065-1761588565 GCF_019279795.1 Protopterus annectens
GTTGAGATGACCTAAAACCCAAGTTTACACACATAAATACTACAAGCATGACTATGCTCAACAATACATCACTACAAGATAACTGTTTCTACTATATGGATTACATGCACTTTAAATATTACCAGGTAACAGGTACACAGACATACTGAGTGTTCTACATACCTTATTAGTAACCTGAGGTGTCGTTGACTGTTGATTCAATCCTTTTCAGTTTGTGTTTCAGTCTTCTTTGTAATGTTCTACTGGTATATACGGATGGTTTGAATGTGTGATAAACCATCCTTTTCTAGTTAAATATCGGTACCATGTGCTATCCTGACCACCAATTGGTATTCCAAAGTAGTTAATTAGATGCACATCAGCTGTGCAGCTACTTCATTAGCTGATACCATGGCAACAGTGGTGTATAACTGAGTATTCCACTTGGGCATTGTCCGTTTGCCTTACTTTCGAGGAAGACTGCCTGAATGTGTTGTTTGTGATGTATTTCAACAGCTATATGGAGACAGACAAAGATATATTAGCTTCATGATTCCCGTGGATTGTGTGTAATGGCTAGACAATGTTGTTCTACATGTGAGTACAGCTGTTATATTTCAGAACATTGCTACTTATGCAGGGTTTGTTTGTACCTGATACTTCTGCAGATGTTTCAGTCTGGCAAGGATGTTTGGGCAGCTCAAGGCTGTATGGCTATGCATGAACTGTTATGTGGTTTACAGTGTGCTCACCAGACATCCATGATTTGGTGTACATGTGCATCATACTGTGCTGTTACTCAGTAATTGGTAACACTTCCCGGTGTACACACAAACCTCTGAAACGGGATTAGTGCAAACAAACCCTATAACATCAGCAGCTGTTCCCTTGTATAACAGCAACTATTTCACATAGGGCCATGTTAGTGTGTCTCTGACAAGGTATGTTAAGGCTTCTGCATGTGTTGTACAGTGAGTGAATGACTTGTGATGTTATTACAGTTTGTATTGTAATTTGTTTGGGTGTGAGGGTGATGTTGGTGGGTGTGCACAGCAGATGCAGGTGTGTAGAAACTGCTTTTATACATAATCGATATGTGCATGAGGGTTCCTTCCCTATTTGAACACCTATCCTTTAGTGGACTAATACTATGGTAATTGCAGGCTGATTCATTAAGGCACTGCTAAGTGGTTCCTGTATAGCATGCAAGTGATGTTAGTCTTTGAATCCTTTCGGCAATACATCGGAATGCAATAAGGTGTTGCTACATGAAAGCTGTCTATTTCTGTCATAGGTATTTGCAGTCATTGGGGTTGTGTTGGTGACTGACCCTCTTTGGCTAGGGTTGCCACCTTTTCATATGGCCATAGTGGGACATTTTCGGGACACACATCAGATTTTACAGGCCGACACAAACCCACGGTCAGTACAAGGGATATAACTTTCCTTTCTTGCATAAATATAAGCTTATTCGTGTAGCAGTTTAGTTGCTTATCCTGTTTCTTGTAACATGTAGGTATTTTAGATACAGAAAGAACTATTGTATGCAACTATTACATTACATATGGGACATAATTATGTCCTACAATCTCTGGACATTTGCCACACAATATATTTGGTCAGGACGCAACCTCCCAAAGAGGGACTGTCCTTCGCAAAGTGGGACAGGTGGTAACCCTATCACTGGCTCATGTCCATAGCACATATTTGTAATAGTGTATAGGCATATACTCTCCATATCCTTTGTTCATAAAGGTTAGTCGTGGCGGAATGTGTGATTGCTATGGTCCATGTTATACTCACATATGAACACTTCAACCACTGTATACGGGATCCCTATGGAATCCCGAAACCATACAATTCTGATGCCCACAGTACTGGGCCCAGACTCCCATACCCCACATTACCGACATTGACAGTAACTTGTGAAAGTAACACGAACATGGAACACACACACACGCTCACACAGACACACTGCTACCCACCACATCAAAACAAATCATCCTACACTACATATGAGCAGGTGGGCAAGCCCCCTATACCACCCATGTGGGTGTCTGCACCCCCCACACACCCCTACTTTAATATTCTACCTCCTAGATCACACAGACAGATGCACAAAGCTAACCCACACCCACACATTACAGTCCCCCAGGAACACACACCACACTCAGAACACACACTTGCACACACTACAGCCCTCAGAAACACACTTACACACAGTAACCTACCTGAACTGCAACACCAGAAGCACTGACTAACTGTCCCTTAACATCATGATTTTAAACCTCGCACATCTGGTGTTTCGGTACTGTGTTCTTCAGACTTTAAGCCTCGTGATTACGCGCGTCGGTATGTCAAGCAGTCAGTATGTGGTAGGTATCCCATTTATATGTACCACCATGTTTATGTAGATGTTGTTAACCTATCTATATATCTACATATATATATGTATATCCCCATATATCAACATATATCTCTGTCTCTCCCTCTCTCTCTATATATATATATATATATATATATATATCATACACTTTCATTGGGTACATGCTGCATTTCCACACCTTCCAACCTTTTGTGTTTTATCCTGTCAGTATACACATCTGCCATTGGTACATCTCAGGTAGCTTAGTGGTATGCTATTGTGAAGATTGTGTACATGGTTGCGTGTTTTAATCCTGGCAGTGTTATTTTACCTCTCAGAGCAGGCACTGGTAGTGCAAGGGTGATTAACACACATTTCAGCGGTTGTGTGTTCAACATGTTTATTATTCTAGAATACTACCTGTATATGCAAGCTGTGTTTATCTGAGAAGATTCCTGTCATGGATACTCCCCATTATTTAGAACTACATCCCTGATTACATTATGCAAAACCCCTCACTAACACTCCAGGGAATCCTTGCAGAGTGGGTGGGGAACAGTGGATACACCCTAAGGATCCCGCAACTGGCTCTGCTCCACAGAGGGACAGTTAGTTAATCAATGGGGTGGCAACAGCAGACACTTTTTGGCTATGCTTATGAGTGGCATCGGGCAGTTAGGCATGTACCTACCTATGTATCTATGAACCTATACATACAGTATGGACACATGCTGATAGCTTAATTTACTGTTCAGGTATTGACTTACCTAGTGCCAATGGCAGTCGTGTGTACAATAGTTGAGGGCTACCTATGTAGGATGCACACAGTAGACCACCTATACATGACAATTTACATGTGGTCATGTGTGTGTGTGTGTGTGTGTGTGTGTGTGTGTGTGTGTGTGTGTGCGTGTGCCATCCATGTTTGCTGTGTGTGCAGGTGGAGAGGGGTGTCAGTCCATAAGTGCCTACACTCTCAGTGTGTGTACTATACGTTCCCTCTTTGCCAAGGCATGGACATACTGGGCACACCTCCGTCTGCCTACTGGGGCTGGTACAGGGTGTTCATGGTCTGAGTCCCTCTGGGCCTGTGGATCCCTTGGCAATGGTGGTGGGCTGTGAGGGCCTTTACCATTCTGTCCCTGCTGCAGCTGTTTCCACAGGATCATATTGTGTAGCATGGTACACACTATGAAGATGTGGGCACACTTGCCTGGAGAGTACTGCAAGACTCCACCAGATATGTCCAAGCAATGGAACCATGATTTCAGCATCCCGAACACATGCTCTATGATGATTCTGGTTTCTGCATGTGCCTCATTATGGCATTCTTGCGTGGCTGTGTGTGCATTTCTGATGGGAGTCATCATCCATGGTTCCAGTGCATAGCCAGCATCCCCCACCAGTTGGCCATATGAGATGTCCCCCCTGGCAAATACCTAATAAAGCTGTGAGGCATGCCAGATGTGGGAGTCGTGATAGCTTCCAGGGCTGCCAGCACACACATCCATGATAATGCCTTGGGCATTGCAAATGACCTGGCAATTGATGGATGGGTATCCCTTGCAGTTTATGTAGAGCCTAACCTGCTCACCGGGTGGTGACTTGATGTGTATGTGCGTGCAGTCTACTGCACTCAGTAACTCCGGGTAGTCTGCCACACAGTGAAAGAGACGCATATTGCTGGCCAACTCCTCCTGCATTCGGGGGAAGTATATGTGCTCATTGGCATATGGTAACATGGCATCCAGGAACTTGTGGAGTACCCTGGATGCTGATGCCTGTGAGATCCCCATGATATCCCCAGTTGGCCTTTGGAAGGTACCTGTGGCTATTCTCAAGCTTAGACATACCTTCATGTCCACTGGGATGGGTTCTCCTCTGTTACTTCTGGCTCTGAGGCATGGCCAGCACAGCTCAACAAGTTGCTGTATGGTGTCCCTGCCTACCCTGTAATGCTCTACTATCTCCAGATCATGTAGCCCCTGGTAGGTTACCCTGCGTCTGAGCACTCTTCTCCTCCTCCAGTGCTTGAGATTGTTGTCAACATCATCCTCCACACCACCATCAGTCTCCAACACATGCTGGTAAATCAAAGCTTTGGCAGACCCTAACATGTACATACTAAAAGTTCCCCATCTGTATACACCAGTGATGCAGAGTGTCTGGGAATACACAAGTGTGTCTATGGAGCTTTCACACCGTATACTATTGTGCAATGGATGATGCTGGTGTAATTGGGTGTGTATGTGCAATTCCAGCTGCGGGGTATCTTAATTATTGGTTTTATAGCAGGTACTGCTATTGTGGTGCTTTTGGTGTTGACTTACGCTTGGCTGCCATGATTCATCTATTGCCCTTTACTTCACTTTTCAACCCAAATTCCCTCCTATTGTCAGGCATGCATCCAGCTGCCGGATTTCTTGTTTTGTACTTTCACAACCCAGGATTGTGTTGGGAAATGTGTTATGTAGCTGATCTACTGCAAGTTAGCTTTGTTCTGCTGTGACAGTTCTCTTTTCTTTGTTGTACGGCACCTCCCCTTTCCTGTTCTGCAGGTAGCTGCAAGCAGCCTTGTTAGCTGTTGTCAACTGTGAGTTCCTTGGTGTTAATTACTCATTTGTACTCCAATTACCATACTGCAGCATTTCCTTATTGTCTTTCCATATCCCTCCTGTTTCAGCTGTGGTGCACGCCGCGCACAGCTGTTTACCAGGTTTCAAGCACGTTTTCATCCACGTTCACATGAACTTTCGGTTACCTTGTGTTGTCAGCTAAGCAAAGCTATGGCTACTTCCACACCCCTATCCTGTGGCTTTGCTTAGCAACAGGCAACCTGGATTAGCAATGCTCCAATGTGCTTACAGCTACGGTGGCGCACCCCTCTCTTGATGTCATGTTTACCTCCAGGCCACTCCTCAGTGTTGTACTGCTATGCCATGTAGTACATCCTTACGCCGGCGGGGCATTTGTGATTCAGTATTACTTGACTCATTTGCATGGCATTGACTACTAATTCCTAGTTACCATGCAGAACACTGTCACAGACCCTTAGCAACCCTTGAGCCGTGGTTGTGGTGTAGCATGCCTGTCATTGACTATTATGGGTAATTCATGAATTGTATTATATTGCAGTTTTATGACATCTAAATATATTTTCCTTGTGATCCCATTTGCGCACCGATGCACTGCGGTTTTACTTAGTGTGGCCATGACATTAAATGTTATTTTTTTATGTGTTGTGCATGTTTTTTTATGCCATTGGCTATATATTTAGCCATTGGCGTATATTAACATTATAATAGGTAAGTTTGGTCCACTTTCATGGCTCTGATTTTATGTTTGAAAAAATGCAAACTTTTTTTGGTTTACATTTCTTCATGCTTACACTGCTCCTGCACCACTTCATGAATCACTATATACCTTCATTTGCATGCTACACTGCTGTGCATGGGGTAATTAGCATACATGCACCCGGAGCTGCGCAGCTCTGGTATACGCTGGTAGTGAACGTGGAAACAGCTCGTACCTGAATCGCTCGGTGGCCATATTTGGAGCTAGAACGCCAATGCTACTCCAGCGCCTGGCGCAAGCTTCATGAATCCCGGGGAATGCCTTTTTCTGTAGACTGAAGGTTTTCTTATAGAAAAATATTATCATTCCCTGTAACGTGTGTTACATAATAAAGTAGTGTCCTTTTATGTTCATATTCTCTTTACTATACAGACATTAATCAGTTTATTTTTCTTCCTTGTTATTTGTTGTGAATTTCTTTTATTTCTTTTTTGCTTCTTCTAAGCAATCCAGATCCTCAGATTGCTGAATGCTTGCATCCAGAGTTCCAAAGTTGTCAGGGACATTGTCTTGTTTCATAGTGCTTGAATGATCTTTACAGACAATAGATGTATAATTTTCTAAATGTGTCCTATTTGTTCTTTGCCTAACATTATTTATCTCACTAGTCCAGTCATTAATATATGTAACAACAGTTCTCCAAGCCATGACAATTGTACAAGTGCAATCATCAGCATTAAGTCTAGATTTACATCTAACAATGGTAAGCAAATCATCCAACTTTTGACACGAGGAACACAGATCACCAGTGTTATCAGCTGTTACCTTTAAATATGCAGAGCATTTATTACACTATACTAGATATTTGTGCATTAGCAAATCATTAAGTGCATGCTCATTTAAGGAATCCATATTCAGCTTCAAACGAATAAAATATTGCAAAAGAAAAGAATAATTAAAATTAGTAACCTCAGAATTCAAAGAGAACTTATATCAATTTCTATGACAAAAATCACCTAAGCAAAAAAACTAAATAATAAAGTAAGTACAGTAAACTTGCTCTGAATGTGCAAGTTCTGCAAGCCAAACAAAAGCTGTAGTTCCTTTACATTGCCCACAAATGCACACAGTAGCTTCTACTCACTATCGCTCGCAGTCACACTTCTTTTTAACAGTAAAGATCAATAAGTCACAAACCAAGGTAGGATTGTTTAGATATGCTCTAGATTTTTCTCCCTGCAGTCTGTGTGAATGTATAGCTTTCTAGGCTCTTTGTGATGGCTAGAGCTTGCCTGTTTGAAATCTATCCCTTTCTAACAACCAGCAGTGAAATTAAAGGTAAAACAACAAAATATGAAACAAAGTAAATCTTGTTAACAAGCTACCCCTTCCTATCCACACAGTGAAAAACAGTGATAACAAATAAAATATAAATTCAAATAAAATGTCTCTTACCAGTCAACTCCACAGTAAATCACAAACCAAGGTAAGATCATTTAGATATGCTATGCTCCATTAAAATGGAGCACATCAATATCTGTGCAGTGACTGAGACCTGGTTCAAGGCTCTAGAGAGCACCCCTGCATTACCAGGCTATAACTCATACCACACTTTTCGGCCATCTAACCTGGACCAGAACACCAAAGGCGGAGGTGTGTCCATATTCATTAAGGATATCCACACCTCCAAGCTAGTTGCACAGCATAATGCATCCGAGGTTATCCAAGTGCAACTAACTCTGGGCAAAACTGCAATCCAAATTGTATCTTACTACAGATCCCCCACCATGCACCAGGATTCCCACTCCTCTTTTCTTGATGTACTGGAAAATATTAGTGTTCAACCAAACACCCTAATAATAGATGATTTCACCTACCCCACCATTAAATGGGGAAACTACTCATGTACCAATTCCTTCACTCAATGTTTTCTGAAATTCATAAATTCCAATGCCCAGGATCAACTTGTCCACAGGGGCAACAATATCCTAGACCTAGTCATTACCAGCATGAGCGACCAGTGTTCCACACCTGAAATCAACTTTTCATTGATCAGATCCGACCATAAGCTAATCTCCCTAGATATCCGCATCCCGCCACCACCCACCATTAAGGAAACCATGGTAAAAAAATTCTTCAAAGTCAAATTCATGCTTCTTAATACAAAAGCAGCAAACTTCATGACACCCATGCAAATGGACAATACAGTTGCAACTGCTGAATCCTACACAAATGCACTCTATTAGCACTTACACAAGTGCATGGATTGTGTTATCCCAAACAGAACCAAGACGCTATCCTCCAAAAAAAGGAAGCCAATCTGGTGGTCTTCTTCCATAAATAAACTCTACAACAGAAGGAAGAAACTGTTGCAAAAGAAAGCAAAACCCCATGAGTGCAGGAGCTGCCTGGTCAGCCTCAGTAAGAAGCTGAGATCCCTTATAATATCCTCTAAAGCCAGCTACGAAAACAAAATTGCCACTGATTCTAAGGGCAACCACAAAGCATTCTATAGCTATAACAAGAATCGCAATGGCAACACCCAGATCTACTCTGAGTTACAGCACAACGGCATGAAAATTACAGAACCAACTGATATTGCCAACATCTTGGCAGACAGGTTCAGTGCTAACTTTACCCCCTTCTCACCCACTAAAGGGCCCATATCTATACAGGAAGAATGCAGAGTCCCTGTAATCACATCTATGTAGGTAAAAGCTGTATTCTCTAAAACCAAAAACACAGCATCCATGGGACAAGACAACATCCCAGGCTGCATTTTACATGAACTTCAGAATGAACTGGCTCCCCACCTAAGCACCATGTTCAATCATAGTCTCACATCAGGCTTTGTGCCCACTGAATGGCACACAGCAACAGTTATCCCACTTCACAAAGGGGGAGGCACCACAGATCCAGGGAACGATCACCCTATTAGCATGACGAGCCTGGTCTTCAAGGCCATGGAACGTATCATCATGGAACTTATAAACAGAGACATCGGTACTCTCCAAACTCTGGACCCCACCCAGTTCGCGTTTGTGAAAGGCAGATCATGCCTTCTGAACCTGATCGACTTCTTTGAGGCAGTCACCAAAGCTGTAGATGAGGATAAGGTGGTTCACACAGCCTATCTTGCCCTTGCCAAGGATTTCGACACCACCCCCCATTCTAGAATTATAGCTAAACTGACTAAACTAGGTATAAATCCCTATATCACAAGATGGGTTGATAACTGGCTCACTGACAGAACCCACACTGTAAAAGTTGCAGACTCCAAATCTGACTTCAAACCAGTAACAAGTGGAGAGCCACAGGGTTCAGTCTTGGGACCTCTCCTATTTGGTATCTACTTCTCTGAAGTACAGGCTAACACAGAACACCTCTGGCTAATGCAGTTCGCAGATGACTACAAACTAGGAGCCATAGTCGAGTCCCCAAACGATGTGGACATCCTACAGAAGGGCCTCACTGAGACAGATGCCTGGTGTCAGAGGCATGGCCTCATGCTCAATGTCATAAAGTGCATTGTCATCCCCTTTGGTAAAAACTCTGTACCCATGAACTACCACATAAACGGCAGTTTACTTAATACTGAATGTGTGATAAGAGACCTTGGGACCCAGGTGGACAGTAGTCTCTCCTTTGATAATCACATTGCCACAGTAGTCAGGAAATCCTTCTATGTGGCACACCTCATCAAAAAAGGGTTCGCATCCAGGAAAAAAGAAGTCATTCTTCCCCTCTACTCGGCAATCATTAGACCCATTATAGAGTACAACGCCCCTTTTGGAATGTACCTCACAAGACATCTGCAGCAGCTGGAAAGGTCACAGAAGTACCTCACAAAGAGGATTACTGTCCTCAAACAGATGCCCTACATTGACCGTCTCAAAAAACTCCAGCTTTACTCTGTAACATATTGCCTACTCTGAGGAGATCTCTGCCTAACATATAAAGCTACACTAAACCCAGAGCTGTTGGACATGCTACATCTTAAGAAATCCCAATCCCTCCAAGCTACATGCTCTAGGGCTTAAACCTTATCACCACAATAAACAGGACATGCTGGAGGGACAGATTCCTGTCCCAGACAGTTCCTATACTCTGGAACAAGCTATCCATCTATGTCAAGCAAAGTTCCTCATTAGCACTCATCAAGAAAAATCTTGATGAGTGGATAGGAAATAGGAAATACACCCTGGGGATCACTTCTGTGGCTCTGCTCGACAGGGGCACAGGAAATTAACTTTCTTGTGTGGCATAAGCCAGGGAACCTTGTTGGCTAGGCTTACTTAATCCCTTCGGCCGATAGCCTAGTACCTACCTATGAACCTATGAACTAGGTGTTCTAAGCCTGTGGTCTCATAAGGTATTTTTTCTGTTCTTACTGCTTTATAGGGTGTGGTTTTATGGTCCATTCTATAGGGAAAATTTGCTTTTTAGGTATTTGCTACTGTACAGGGCACTGCAAATCACTGCTGCAAAGTCAGAAGCTCTGCTCAGACATGCTGAATTTGTAGATCAAGGGGAAAATGGAAAACTAAGTAATGAACTCTCTGGCCATTAAAACAACCATATCATGAGCCCTTTTGTGGGTTTCCTCAGCTCATACAGACCAGGCAATCCCCTCCTGCCATCCGATGAATAAAAACCCAGTCCCCCAATGTAAAAACACAGTAAAAGAAACCCACAAGTGCAAAGCTACCACAAAGCAATTAAACAAATAGCTGGAACTCCCTTGATGAAGGTGATATTGAGATAGTCTTACAGCAGAAAACTGAGAGGAAGAGCAATTTGACTTTTTTTTACAAAAATATAGTGAAATGCACAAATAAAAGCAGGAAACAGTAGGATCCCACAAAATATCTTAAGCAAGTGCAATTTAGCAATCAAAGGTACTTACCAGATAGCACTGGTTACAAGTAAAACACATCTGGAACACAGGCTAGGATGCCATGCTTGACTGAGCTCTGGGGAAATGAGCAGGAGACAATCTTTAGTAAAGGAGGTTTACTCAAGAGCAATACTGGGTGGTGGGTGGGAACTCAGTATCATAGATCTATGGAAACAGTGGGTGGGAAGGACACTTAAACAGCTTATACAACAGGCAATAGCAATGAAAAAGGTGAAGGACAAGGAAATTCAGATTACCATAAGGAGTGGAGGCTAGATACACAGCCTTATAAAACCCCAACAGGAAACGGGTGACAAGTTTGGGAAAAACTGAAAGAAGAAGTATGCTAGCTAGAGAGGGATCTATTTAAATAAAGACAACTTTGGAGCTCTTTTAGAAACTTTAGCTTAATGTCTCGGGGGGGGGGATGGAGCAGTCACAAAGAACACAGGAACAGAAAGGTACTGGAATGGAACTTTAAGCAGGGACGTTATAAGAGGAATATAAAACTGTAGTAACAAAACTGGAACAGCACCAACTGTAAAAAAACACTGAAGCACAAACACTGGAGCATAACAAAAAAACAATATTCTCACTACTGTAATTCTACTACAGTTTAAGGCACCAGATTATGCAGAAATGTATCACTAACACTGTTTATGAAAAATGGTGTAATAATTTAATAAATAAGGTTCAAATCTGTTAGTAGTTCACAGTTCTGCCACTACTGTGAATGGAACTACAAAACTAAGGCCCAGTAATCTTTAAAATACAAGCAGCTAGTGTTTACAGGAAATTCAACTTGTGGAGATGGAAGTGCAGTATAATCTAGAAACACAGTCTTCCCACAGCTGTAAATTATGTGATAGGACTAAGGTCCCAGAGCAAACACAAAAATGTATACAGATAACTGGCTTTGTCTAAAATATGGAAAAAGCAGAAAAGTCCAATGAAGTATCACCACAATGGTTACTATAAGAGTAACTTAAATATTTAGACTGAATTGAAATAAAAGTTTTTTTCTGTTTCCTTTTTGATGAAAAGCTTGGCAGTTTAGGACTTTCCACATCTCTCCAAATCGTGCATACATTACTCTGGATAGGGTAACTCTATGTTAGATATAGCAGGCTAACTACAGAGTATCCAGTCAAATAAAGCCAATATTGAAGCTCTTTCGGAAACTTTAGCTTAATGTGTCATTGGGGATGGGGCTGACACAAAGAACAGGGCAACAAAAAGACAGTAAAATGCAACTTCGCTGAGCTACATGCTAATGATCACAAGCAAGTTAGAATTTCAGAAAATTTAACTTAATATCTCATTCAGGATGGGCAGACAAAAAGAACTTGGGAAAAAGACACTGGAGTGTAAATGATAATCAGAATATAAAACTATAGGAGCACAACTGGAATTTCAACACCTGTAAAGGCAAAGTATCACAAATTCTGTTGTAGAAATAAACAATACTCTCCCTACTGTAAATCTACCACAGTTTAAGGCACCAGTCTATGCAGAAATTTATCAGTGACACCAGCCATGGAAAAATGCAGTAATAAATGACTAAATAAGACTCATCTCTAGAACTAGTTCACATTTCTGCAATAGCTATGAATGAAACTACAAGACTAAGACCAAGCAGGGTTAAAAAACAAATAGCTAGCTTTTACAAGTAATTCTACATTTGGAAATAGAAGTACAGTATAACGTAGAAGCACAATTTTCCCACATCTGCAAATTAAGTGATGAGTAAGGTACCAGAACAAACTGATAAAGGCAAAAATATAACTTTTTTGTGAAATATGGAAACAAAACAGAAAAGAAGTATCACTGCACAAGTCACTTTAAGTGCAACTTAAATATTTAAGCAGAGTTAAAATAAAAGCTTTTTTTCTCTTTCCTTTTTGATTAAAAGCTTGTCAGTTTAGGATTTTCTACACCTCTCCAAGTCTTGCATAAAAGCCTGAAAGAGGTTGCTATGCCATTTCTACTTTGAATATACCCAAATTAGGCATTTAATTTTAGTGGTAATTCATTAGCTTTTGTTAAATGCCTTTGCAATGTTGATGGGAACATATGTGGACCTTGCATTTATTATTTTACAATAAAGACTGGGGTTGAGAACGATTATCATTGTCGGCAATATTTGGGCTATGCCTCTGTGTTCAGTAGTACCATAGTGATATTGTGTACTTCAGAGACTAGATAAAGCTACAGTGAGCAACATCTAATTTCGGCAATATTTGGGCTATGCCTCTGTGTTCAGTAGTACTACAAGGGTTACTATAAGAGTAACTTAAATATTTAAGCTGAATTGAAATAAAAGCTTTTTTCTGTTTCCTTTTTGAGGCTAGCTGTTTTCAGCATAATTACATAAACGTTTCTGCACATGGACTGCATGTGCGAATGCAGCTACTGCTAGGATACTGAATGACACAGCTAGTTTGCTTAGAGGATCTTTTTATCATTTATTTTAAAATATTAGCATGTCTGCTTTGTAGCCATTTTGAGTAGCCTTCAACTGACCTGGTAGACTTATTTTTAGGAGCTTTGTATTAATGGAAAAACCGTTCAGCTCTTGTGGCACGCTAACGCTGTCGAATCTCAGCGTCCTGGCGTTGTTTCAGACCAACTACGACTGTTATTGTTGCAGTATCAAGCTAATTAGCTGTATTTTTGCTATTGAATATTTTAAGAGAGCTGCATTTTGTTGTCGCATTCTATAACTTGAAAGTACACGGAATACATAGCGTCTTCTGCTTAGGTACCTTGTATTACTTAGCCTAATTAACGTACTTCCATCCATTGGGCGAAGAAAGCTGAGTACAAATGTGAAGGACTTATTTAGATCCTTCCTTTTTGTAATTAATTGAAAAAACAAAGGGGGGGATTATATGATTATTTGAACCTTAAAGTTCCTGAACTATGTGTTTTCCATGTGTTAACATTGATTGAGTCAAAGAAATACTGACTATTATGAATGTACAAGTATGCTAGACTATTCTTTAACATAGCTAAAGTCATAGTAATACTGGCTGTTATGAATGTACATGTACACCAGACTATTCTTTAACATTGATAGTCATAGAAATACTGGCTATTATGAATGTACTAGTATGCTAGTTTATTCTTTTCCATGCTGCAATTATCACCCTATAGGCCTCTGTAACTGTGTATTTTTCTCTTTGTGTGTCTTAACACTGTCTTCTTCTCCCTTATATTCCCAGATGCCCAACCTGGTTTGCCAGTAGTCTTGAGGACTTGCCCTGCCTGCTGAAAAAAACAACTTTGTTCACATCTTACTGCGGGTTCCCCACACTAAGGATCTGAACCTATCCTTCCCTCTGAGACAGTCCCCCCAAGGGAACTAATTAATAAGTGAAAGTATGTACTTTATACCACTGTCTAAAGACATATAGTGTGTTATATCCTAGTTTGTAAATTTACTCCCACCAGCCAGGACAATCAGCAACATTCTACCTGTTCCTATACCTTGTCTCCCCCTCTCCTTCCTAGACTACAGGTCCTATCCTATCCAACCTGAATAGTAAACTTACGGCCCTGCATTCTTTCTTTCACTAGACATTACCACTTCTATTTAGCCTTTTGTCTACTAGAGGCCAACAGTTTCCACTAGACCTCCATTCTGGTTCTAAGTTTAACTTACAGGCTCTCAGATTCCCATATCCTGTAAGAGCCTACAATCCCACTCTATCTCCCTTTCTTCCTAAATTCCTCACTGCCTAACCTCTCAGTTTATTCTAAATACTATCAAGTCTTTACGTCATCTCACCTCCTCACCTATTTTTACCTTAGCTTACTGCTCCTCTGATTGTTCTCCATGGGTAAACTCCTCTGTGGCTCTTCCCGCTCCGTTCGCCCTGCGGGCTCACTCTGCTCCCCTACCCTGCCCCCAATTCCCACCTGCCCCCAGCACACCTACACTTATACCTAACAAACTCCACCTACCTAACCTACTATCCAATCACAGTCCTCTTCCAATTACCCCTCCCCCTATTCTCTAATCAAGAACACACCACCTCTCTTTCCCCTCCCACTACATTTTTCCAATACCCCTATATGCTTATTCTTCCATTGTTCTTGGCTTCAATATCTAACTCTCTCCATTCACTTCTAAACCTTTCCCTCCTCAACTAGCATACCACCTTATTCTCCTCTTCACTATACATTACCCTACCCTATCCTAACATGCCCTTCCAACTCCCCTTAACTATTCGACTCCCCAGCTCCATTCTCATCTTACTAATACCTCTGTATCTTGCTACTTCATACTCCCATAAAGCTCCTCTATTCCTCCCTCCTACTCAAACTATCCCTAACCCACAACTACAACTTCTCCAACTCTCTCACTTTCACTCCATATCCTCCTCTCTTATTCCACCCAACCTATTACATCTTTTTCATCCCAAACTATTCTCTACCTCAACTAAAACTCACTCTCTGAATCTTCTGCTAAACCCTAATAAATACCTACTATACAAACCTTATAGACCAAAACTCATCACCTGCAATGTCCTAGCCTTATCGGGAGACATTCATCCTAACCCTGGCCCTCGTCTTAGCACAGACTACTCTATCCCTCCACCCTCTTCCTTACCTACAACAAATAACACTCCCCACCCTTACTCTTCTCCCCCCACTTCCCCCCTTAACACTCTGAAGATCTTCACTATCAGTACCCAGAGCCTTAACAACAAATGTCACCATGCACAAGCCTGGATTAATCACAATCAACCTGACATCCTAGTCATCTCTGAAACTTGGCTAAAACCACATATCACTGACTCTGAAATATTACCTCCTGGTTACCACATCCTCAGAAATGACCGATTAAACAAAAAAGGCAGAGGCTCTGCTCTAATTTACTCCAATATTCTCTCTCTATTTCCTCTTCAAATTCCTACCTCTTATTTCAAAAATTCCGAAATCACAGCTAGCCTTCTCCGATTAAATAACCATAAGAATATCTGCTTCATTTCCTTATACATCTCCCCAGGCAACAATATGTCCACCCTTGAAGATATTCTATACTGGGCCTCAACTCAAATAAATTATGAAACCTATATTCTAGGCGATGTCAATATCGACTGGAATAAAATTAACACACCATCCCCCTCACTTTCCATTAACCTTCTAAACTTCACCCAAGTAATCTCTTCAACTACGCGCCCTAACAAAAATCCCCCCCCCCAGGGTCCATCTTAGATTGGATTCTAGTCCCCCATGCAAAACAAAAACACTCTCTGTGGCACTATCCCTGACACCTTCAGTGACCATCTCCCTGTCTTCATCCATTGATCAAGTAGCTCCATCCAACACCAACATCTCTACATTCAAACTCGTAACCTCAGCAACTTCAACCTCTTACTTTTCTCTAACATCTTTAAACAAATTAACTGGCAACCTCTAAATACCCTTCCACTTGACAATGCTGTTGAGCATTTTAACTCTATTTTCCTAGATACTCTTAACTCCCTAGCCCCCCCTAAGAAATAAGTGTATCAAAACTAATTCCGCCCCATGGCTGACCAAATAAAACTAAACAAATTATGTGTCACAGAGACAAATCCTGGAAGCTCTACTAGAAAAATAAACTGTCCTCTACCTTACTCCTATATACCCAACTCCGCAACCAAGTAAAAAAACTTATTACCAAAGACAAAAAAAACTACTATAATAAACTTCAGTCCAATAACAATAAAAACCCAAAACAATTCTGGAAATCAGTCAATTCCCTTCTTCATCACGGATCTCAAAACAACCCTTGCCCTGACCCTAATCTATCCGACAATGAACTGAGCTCCCATTTCAATATCTTCAATACCTTCTTTACTGAAGCCATAGCTAAGCTAACCAAAACATTCCCTAACAACAACCCACCTAACTCCCTTTTCACTTCACCCAACAACCCAAACAACAATCCTCTCAATTTCCATCTCAAACCTATTTCCACCACTTTTATAAAAAAGCTTCTGTCCAAGCTAAAGCCATGCTCTAATGCCCCTGATAACATTCCCTCGTCCTTCCTCAAACATGCAGCTGAAGGTATCGCTCTCCCAATTAGTATTCTGATTAATAGATCCTTAAATGAGTCATATGTACCAAAACTTTGGCATTCAGCCTACATTCTACCTCTTCACAAAGCAAAAACACCACTATTTCTAACTTCCGTCCCATCACCCTACTCTCTCCAATATCTAAAATTCTAGAAAAATGTGTCCACCACCAACTTTTACCCTAACTAATTCAAAATCACCTCCTAACACCCACCCAGCACGGCTTCCGCCCTGGCCACAGTACCATAACTGCCCTACTATCCTTCCTAGAAACTGTCAGTAAAGCAGGAGACGCTGGACTCATTGTATCCACAGTCCTGCTAGATCTTTCAAAAGCCTTTGACACCATCTCCCACACACACCTTCTTCATCATCTGGCTAATCTCAATCTCTCCCCAAATACTCTATCCTGCTTCTCCAGTTACCTATCTGATAGATCTCAAGCAGTCAAATGGAAGAACTTCTTCTCTTCCTTTTTGCCTACACCTACTGGCATTCCTCAGGGATCCATCCTTGGACCCATGCTTTTCAACATCTTTATAAATATCCTTCACAGCTACATCCCTGACACCACAGTCATCCAATACGCTGATGACTCTACCTTGGTCTGCTCTGCCCCAAACTTTCCTGAACTACTGACCAAAGCCCAATTAGCCTTTACCACTACAGAGAACTGGATGCACCAAAACCACCTTTCTCTCAACTCCAATAAATCCAAAATACTAATTTTTCTCCCCTCCAAGGTTTCCTCTTTGGACAAAAACACTTTCAATGTTCTAAGCCAAACTAACACTGCCATTGAAGTGGTCCCCTCTGCAAAACTCCTTGGCATCACCATTGACGAATGCCTCAAATTTGATCTTCACATACAACAAAACATTAGGAAAACCCACCAAACGCTAGTTATGCTATACAGGAACAACCACTTTCTTTCAAACTCCACTAGGCATACCCTGGCAACCACCTACCTCCTACCTTCCCTTCTATATGGAGCCCCTCTTCTAACCAATTTGTCTGTTATCAACACCACTAAGCTCGAAGCTTGCTATAATAAGATCTCTAAATTTGCCACCAAATCGAAAACATCAACTCACCACTGCCTCAGCCTTCACTCTCTGAACTGGTTAGAACTCCCTAATCACCTAGACTATCTACAACTAACCACCGCTCACAAGCTAATATTCTCCCCTGATAAATGGCCAGCCTTAAAGGACAGCCTTCCTCCATACATCCCTAACAGATCACTGAGATCAGAACACCAAAACCTAATCTCCATTCTTAAACCCAAATGACTCGCTGGCCAGCTTTTACTCTCCTTTTCTCTAGGTAAAAAATGGAACTCTCTGCCTCCTTCACTTAGGACTATACCCAACACTGAATCCTTCAAAACTCAACTTTTAAAATGGAACTCTCTGCCTCCTTCACTTAGGACTATACCCAACACTGAATCCTTCAAAACTCAACTTTTAAAATGGAACTCTCTGCCTCCTTCACTTAGGACTATACCCAACACTGAATCCTTCAAAACTCAACTTTTAAAAATGGAACTCTCTGCCTCCTTCACTTAGGACTATACCCAACACTGAATCCTTCAAAACTCAACTTTTAAAAATGGAACTCTCTGCCTCCTTCACTTAGGACTATACCCAACATTGAATCCTTCAAAACTCAACTTTTTCTTCACCTGTCTTCCAAATGGAAATGCTCCTGCTTTCACCCCACTTAAATTCTAGGGACTCCCAACTAAGCTCCCCTTACCCCCACTCTACTATACTCTCATACTTGTTCTTATTTCTTAAAAGATCCAGAACTAGCAGACTTTAATTGACTCCAAGCATATAAATATTGTTTCAAAAAACAAAAAAAAAATCTGTTGTCAAGTTGTTAAACTGTCTCATAATGTACTTTACACTCTGCATCTCTCGAATGTATGTACCCTACTCTTATTTCACTTTGTAACCTTTATTTGTTTTTTTGCAACCTATATTGTATGGTATTTCACTTTGCAACCTTTATTTGCATTTTTGTAACCTATATTGTATTATACTGTTCATGGAGCGTTTCTCCCCGGGCCTCTACTGAAAATGGGCACTTCTTCGCCCAGTGGACTTCCCCGGTAACCAAACTGAAAATAAATAAATAAATAATAAATAATTTTCAGCTCATCATATCTGTAAAATGAATACTTTGTCAACCCTGCTAGTATTTCTCCTACCAACCCAAGCAATGTGGTGGCACAGACACCTGTTAATATGTATATGTACACACACACACACACACACACACACACACACACACACACACACACACACACACACACACACACATGCACCTTCATAGTATATGACCGCAGCACTAGGGTGTCTATCATCAAAGACAGTATGAACTTTTTTCAATTTGTTCTGCCCACTAGGACTGTAAAACTATTCTTTGACACATGCTACAGTGAGTCACCTGAAGAGATACTTGATGAGAGCTTATTGAAAAAGGATTATGAATAATAAAATAGATTTAGCATATCAGCTAAAGAAGGGGAAGGGGGTGAGGAGTTAAAAGATTAAGAATGTCAACCTAAGACAGTAGGTTCCCATTTGAGAGAATGAAAAATGGAAAAAATTGCTAAAGGAAAATAATAGTAAAAAAAGACAAATGATGAGCTTGTTCTTACATTTGTAAATGTAAATTGTATTATTAATGCAGAAAAAAGAATAGCAGTTTAAAGATGGTGCAACAGACCTAAAGCTGGCATAATAATGATTGAGTTCTCATGTCACCGAAGGCTGAAGAAAACCAACATATGTATGAAATATGGTCTAATATAGTTTTATGGTGTGTGTAGAAAATAAATACAAATATATTTTTCTGCTGACACACTTCCCAACCTATCGAGTTCTGAATATTTATAGAATAATAATAGGAAGAATGTTAATTCTGGATTCTAGTGGAGGGCCTCAGGATACTGCGGTGGTGGTGCTGCGGTAGCGTTGTCACGTCACAGTTAGACGTTGCCCATTCGATTCTCAGTTAGAGCATCTTTTGTGTGGCGACATGTGTGAATGGGCGTTCCTTCATTGAAGGTTGTGCATTGGGCCCGGCAAGCCAGCACATAAAAATCTACTGCCAATCATTAGCGGACCGCAGTACCGCTGTGGCGACCCCTAACCGGGAAAAGCCAAAAGACACAGTGGAGGGCCTCAGGGCTTAGTACTAGGGAAAGTTTCTTTTGGCATCTAGTTCTCTGAAGTCAAAGATAGTGTCAAAGGCCTCTGGCATACCAAGTCTGTAGATGATTGCAAACTGGATGTAGTCATTGAATCCCCTCAAGACACAAACACCCTTCAAATAGGCCTGACACTGACTAATAATTGGTGCCAGAGTCATTTAAAACTCAGTACCAGAACTGCATAATAGTTTATTTCAGAAAGACAGCCACCTCTATAAAAAAATATATTGATAATACACCACTAAGAGTAAACTCCACGGTCAGGGATTTGAGAGCAAATGTAGACAGTCAGTTGGCCTTTGACCATCATGTATCTGCTGTAGTAAGGAAGTCTTTCTATGTTGCTCAATTATAAGCAATGGTATGGCATCTAGGTCTAAAGATGTTATTGTTCCATTGTACTCAGCTTTCATTATATGAATCACAGAATATAATGCTTCCTCGGTATGACCAGGCACATGCAACAAATGCAGCTTTCACAGCTGTTCCTCACAAAAAGAATACATGGTGCAGGCAGCATGTCCTGTGCACACCACATCAAAGCCTTATCCTTATGCTCCATCTCTTTCAGGTTACTGAGAGGCGATCTGAGTTTGGCCTACAAAATATTCTCTGATCCAGCCTTAATGGATTTGTTGCACATCTGCAAAACAAACAGCATCAGAAACACCTGCTCCAAAGATTTAATCCTTACCTTTAACATAAATAAACATGCTGGAGGGACAGGTATGTGTCTCAGAGACTGCCACTTCTCTGGAATAGGCTTCCCATCCATGTGAAGCTGAGTTCTTTCCTGTACCAATTGAAGTACAGCTTGGATCATTTGATGGGAAATCATAAATGTATCCCTTGTCTGGCACCTATGTCTCTATTAAAGAGAGGTACATTGTAAATGCTCATCCACTTATGCCCTAGTTATATATACCTTTAAAAGGACACATAGGACCAAAACCTGGCTAATATTTTTGGGTAGCTGGCTAGGCTTTTAAAAGACCACCAGGGTCATTAACCTAGTAATTTTCTGTGATCCTATGATTGCCATTTAATTAGCATGGTGTTAAGACTAACAGTTCATAGGTTAGTACTAGGCTAACTGCCCTTATGGGCCATTTTAAGCCTAACCAATAACCCCATGTCAGAATCAAACCCTGCACCTTGTGATTCTAAGGTAAGCACCTTAACTATTACGCCAACCTCCCACGCCAAGTTATATATCCAAGTATTGATTTAAAACATATCATATGTTACAGGTTATGCAAGGTTATTTTCCAGTTAATATGACTATTATCCTTATAGGTGATATGGAACAAGGATCTAAAAGGTAGAAACAAAGAAAACTGACAAAGATATTCAATATGGACATGATATCTTAGGAAACGTTAATTTCCAGTTAGGTAAAGAATGCTAATGGAGGGTACAGGGTGGCTTGCCCCCCTACAAAAACCTTTTTAACGTACATCTGTTGTGTAGATAGTTTTCAGTGAAATGAGTTTTGAGGCAAATGCGTTGAGAATTTGGATTTTCAGGAAAATGAGCATTCAGGAAAATGAAATAGAACAGTTGAAAATGTATCATATGTTTTTGGATACAAAAGGCTACCATATACAAACATTATTATTATCTGAGTTAAATTATATAGCAGGAGTATTCATGTTAGCTAAATCTTTGAACAAGAAATTACTGAATTTAGTCTTTTTTCTGGGGGAGTAAATTAAACCCAGTAAGACAGGAAATTATTTATAACTCTGTAGGCACAGGAGTAAAGAATCTGTTACACCCTGTAGTTTTAATTGTATCAATGTACTTGTTCTTCATTTGGAACAAAAATGACATTCCAGTCTTTAGAATTATAAGGTAGGCTTTTAGTAGGATTCAAAGATGGCCGCCATTCTATAAGCACTGCAGTACTTCAGCTCTCCAAAGACCAGAGAAAAAAATCAACCCTGCGGATGTACATTTGGAGTTAATCCACTAATTGGCAGCAACTATTAAACTACTAGAAGTCAGTGATCTTCTTGAGGAAAAAAAATTGAAAGAAAATACTTGGTGACAACAGGATTGGAACCGATTGTTAGGTCGACTCTGAACAGAGCACCAAACAAAGGACTGAACTACCTCACTTCTGAAACTTTTCCTTGGGAAATATCTTAATCTGCAGCATTGCAAAATGTCAAAAGAAGATAAAAATATGGATACTACAACTACTAAAACTAAACTGTCAGCATTACAGTCTCCAGAGAAGGAATCTATAATTAAGAGACAGAAAACAGTTAAACAGCAAGAGACTGCAAAAACAGGGGCAACAACGAAACCTGATCAACAGGTCACAATGGAAGAAATTAAGTCAGCATTACTACCTATACAGGAAGCCTTAAAAGATCTAACATCCCAAACACAAACATTTAGTGATACATGCAACCGGATTCTTGCGAGAATGGAGAAAGCGGAAACCAGAATAGCAGCAAATGAAGACAATATAACATTGCGCACTAAAAGAACTGAGTCCCACGAGGCCGACATTCAAATGATGCAAAACAAAATTCTGGACTTGGAAGCAAGATTGAGATGTAACAACATAATCATCAGAGGGATCCCAGAATCAATCCAATATAATGATCTGACCACTTCCATTATACAAATATTTGAAACACTGCTTAAGGACTCTGTGGCTGTTCAGCAAATTGCCATAGAAAGAGCGCATAGAGCATACAGGGACTCCCAAGCTTCAAATACACCCAGACCTGTGTATGTCAAAATATTAAACTTCCAAGATGTGAGTAAAATACTTCTAACCATTAAAAAATCTGGTGGATCTATAATATGGCAAAACTATAAAGTTTCTATAGCACAGGATTTATCAACACAAATAAGGCAGTCTAGACAAATGCTGGCTCCATACTGTAAGTTTCTGATTGATAAAAACATTAGATTCCAAATGAAATATCCTAACAGTTTAATTTTTACTGTTGATGGTATTAAGTACTCTGTAAACACAAAAAAAGAAGCCAGACCTACCTTTTTGAAGCTTTTTAAGGCTTTGCTACCGTCAGAAAACTGAACAGTCTAACTAGGCTTCTTCCAGCATCAGCGTGGATGGGAGACTTCATTTACGAGAATCCGAGGCTTTAGAATCCTTTGTCTGTTCTTGTTTGTTCAGCAGGCCAGGAAAATTTCCGTTTTATCTTCTTATCTCATCTTCCCAGCTGAAACATGAAGATTCCACGATGTTTTATGGCTCTAACGAGCGCTTCTGACCCTCGAGGCAACAGGAAATAAGGTAAAGGAAGCAGGGGGACCGTTTTGAGCGTGGTGCAGCTGGGAGGTCCATTCGCGAATTGGTTCCCCCGTCGCGAGCGCGAAGGAATGAAGAAGAACTGCCTGAACTGATGCAACTGCTGGGAAGAAAGAAGAACTGCTGAGGAACCAAAACTAAGCTTTTTTGGACTTATTTAAGGGTAAAATGACTGCAGGATGATCATTGAAGTCAAGTGTGTCAGGTAAAGACTAAAATGAATGGTTTGACTGTTGTAGTATGAGACTCTATGGCTTAGTGGTTAATTAAGGTAATGCAGTCTTTGTTTTTTTTTTCTTTTTCATGCTTGCCTTCTATTTTTACTGTGTTTCTGACTTGTGAATAATTATGTATCTTTTAAATTTTATCATTTTAGAGAAAAAGTATAATCTGTAATTAGATAGTGATGCAAGGACACTGAATTTAATAGAGGTAAGAGATTTGGTGACAAGAATAAAGAATATGTAATAATATGGCTAAAGATGCCTAAGGAAAAAAATATCTTCCTTCTATTTTATTCTTTTCTTGTCTGCTCTCTTTTGGCTTTTTTAACCTTTTTCTTCTTCTCTTTGACTACCTACCAGTACAATTAGTAAATGTGCATTATAGTTTATTTTTTAACTGCAATGATCTATAAACATTAGCGTGGAACGTTGTAGGATTGTTTTGGAGAAAAATAGCTGACTACAATAGTTGCATTATTTAAACAAAATGTATAACAACTGTGTGCTCATTATGTGAACTGATAGTTAAAATGTTTTAGAACAAGTAATTATAATGCTAGTATGTTATTGCTGAATATAAAGTTTGATAAAAGTGAATTATTTGAAATGTCAGGTACAATTAGTTTATATGAATATTGGGGAAAATGTACAGAGCTGTAGTTACTTGAGTGCAGTGTTTAGGAGGGAATGTCTGGGTTAGGCTTTGTAGACGTAGATGTAGTTGGTGTAGGTTTTTTGCATGATATTTTATTGTTAATTAGTAGAATTGGTAGATTAGCTACTCGGGGAATTTTAAGCAATGTGAAAAGCCTATGTTCATCCTGGTCCGGAGGAATAGTGGATAGGCACTGGGTAGGGATGGGATGGCAGTTTTGCTTCCAAAAAATTTACGAAATGCCAACACTTGTTAATCTAAGGTGGAAAAAAAATTAGAAATTGTTATACATTAATAAATAGCTTTGAATGTGGATAATAGATTCCTGGAATGTTAAAGGACTCCAGAACATGAAAAAAAGAAAGCTGTTTTTGCATCTGTTTTTTAAATCAATAGCAGGTTTTATTCTATTACAAGAAACGCATTTGACTAATGACCAGTGGGAAACAATGAAGGACAAGAAATGGATTAGGAAGATTGTGACGGTGGAAGGGACTACGAATAGTGCTGGGGTGGCAATTATAATCAAGAATCATTTTCAAGGAGAAATTTTGGAAGACAAAATAGATAAAGAAGGCAGATGATGTTTGGTGGTTCTCAAATCTGACAGTTATGATAAACCTATAGTACTTATATGTGTATATGCCCCTAATGTGAACCAACATCATTTTATAACTTCAATTTACTCCATTTTACAGTCATATAATAACTGTTACATAGTGATGGGAGGGGACTGGAACTCATACCAAGATTCTAAACTTGATAAGCTGGGGGCTTCTACAGCTTTTAATAAGCAGGCAATGGTAGCGTTGAAAGAACTGAGAACTGATTTCAAACTGTATGACCCTTTTAAACACACACACATACAAGCAAAGGCAGAGAACTTTACCTTTTACTCTAGCTGCCATAAAATGTGGTCGAGAATTGACTTTTTTCTAATATCAGAAGTATTCATTTCACTTGACCCTAGGGTTTCTAATCAAGCTAGACAGCTCTCTGACCATTCTAAGATAACTTTAACTTTAAATACCAATATTTTGAAAACTAAAAGTCACCGTGGATATAATTGGTCCTTAAACCCATACCTATTGACCAAAGAGGATATATTACAGGAAGTCAAGGAGATACTTAAACAATTATTATATAATATTCCCCATAATAAACATCCAATAGATATAGAATGGGCCACAACTAAAACTTTGTTAAGAGGATTATTTATTCAGAAAGCCATATATTACAAAAAATTACAAAATAAAGAACAACTGGATTTGGAAACCAAAATACAACTACTGGACCAGGAGTTGATGAGGAACTATAATGAACAGACAGAAACTGAGTTGTTAAGATGTCAGAAAGAGCTGTTTCTTTTGCATAATAGAAAATTGACACTGTATGAACAAAGAAGTTTAGTTAAATATGCAAATCATATTCAAACTCCCTCGAAAGCTTTAGCCCGTATTATTAATCAGACGAAATCGACACAATTAATTATTGAAATAAATCATAACAATACTTTATATACTGACAAGTCAGATATCATGAGGATTTTTGAATTAATTTTTAATCAGATGTATGGTGAGCAGCAAATACACGTTCAAGATAAAGATAGAAAAGATTTCTTACAGAAAATTAATTTTCCCAATATTGACAAAAACTCTCATGGAGAATTAATTGCACCGATTACAGTCGAGGAAGTCTTGGAGGCAATTAAGAAATTGAAGCCCCATAAAGCCCCAGGGCCAGATGGTATGACCTCTGAATTCTACAAATCTTTTAGTGTGATTCTGAGCACTATACTTTCACAGACTTAATTATATCATTTTGAATGGCAGTAATGATCCCCACTTTAATGCCTCAAGGACAATCCTGATATTGAAGGAGAATAGTGATCCCAAAAATCCAGACAATTACAGGCCTATATCACTGTTGAATATTGATATGAAAATCATGACATCTATTCTAGCTAGTACACTGAAAAAAATAATAAATTCGATAATATCAGAGGAACAGGCAGGGTTTATAGATGGGAGACAGACTACAGACAATACATTAACTCTTCATACATTAATATCTTATGCAAAGTATAAAAATATGAACATATATGCTTTAATAATTGATGCTCAGAAAGCATTCGACAGAGTTAATTTGGCATATTTATTTGATATATTATCATACTTCAATATACCTCAGGTCTTTATTTCAACGTTAAGGAAATTATATAATAATGCATACACTAATTTATCTATAAATCATGAATGCTCCAAAAGGATCCAAATTAAAAATGGAACTCGACAGGGATGCCCATTATCTCCCATACTGTTTAATCTGTATTTGGAGCCTTTATTTCTTCACATGAAGCAAAATGTTTTTTATAACTTTCCTGTACTTCTTGGGATAAAGGTTAGGATGGCCGCTTTTGCAGACGATCTAAATATATACTGTACCACACCGGTTTCGGATACGGAAAAAATACTACTAACAGCAATACAAAACTTTGAGAGAATTTCTAATTACAAACTAAATTTAAAAAAAAAACAAAATATTCCCTTTAAAGACACCTACACCTTTTTCAATGCTACCATTGATAGGACAAGTAAGGACAGAAGAAAGGATAAAATATTTGGGGATTGAATTCACAACTGAAAATAGAGATTTCTTTAATAATAATATTAAGGCAACTGGAGACCGAATAACATTGGATTTGAAAAGATGGAGTGAGTTGAAGTTACCGATGATGGCAAGAGCAGCGTTAATAAAAATGAATGTTCTCCCCAGAATGCTTTATATTTTTAGAGCAGCACAACTTAAAATCACGAAAACATTTTTTAAGCAGTTTCAGATAGGATTGGGGAAATTTCTGTGGGAACCCAGAAAAACGAGAATATCATATGAGAAACTGATGGCTCCTAAAACTAGGGGGGGGGTTGGATTTATCGGATTTTGAGATGTATTATATAGTGATTCAGGCCAATAGGATTTTAAGGGTGTCTTACTTGGGCAGTAATAGTAGAAAATGGATACCCAAATGGGTGCTTCTAACTTGTAAACATATAAAAGGAGCGGGAATTAACATTAAAGCTGTACCATTTTTAAATTATCGAACACTGAGCAAATATGATTTAATGGAGCACATTAAGATATGGGCAATGGCAATTCAAACTCTGTTTGCCTCTTTAAACTTATTAAAATATATGATGATGTTTCAACCATTTCATGGGAATCCTAACATGACTATTGGTAGTCAATTGATATATTTAAAGAAATTTCCCCTTATTAAGGATTTAACTGTGATTGATTTATACCCCTTCTTAGGTGTAGCGGTACATGATATCTTAAAAGAGATGAATCTTCCCATTTCTTATTTAATTATAATGAGGCAGATAAAAGATCTTACCATAAATTATTTTAATGGCTCCGAAATCAAAGAAGAGGAACTAGTTATTTCTCGCAATCTGTGGGAAGCATTGCAACAAGATAGAAAATACATATCCTCAGCGTATAAAATGATAAAAGAGAGGAAATATAATAATCATATTCTTTTATCGAAATACTGGAAAGAGAAATTGGTATCCCTAGATGATGGTAAGATAGCAGAGGCGTTTAACTTAACATTGAAATCAGTATCCCTTCAAAAACTGGTCTTTACTCAACTGATGATATTTAACAATGCGTATTATACCCATCTCACTCTTCATAAATTTGATTCAAAAAATTCACCTAAATGTCCACAGTGTTTAGATCAGACAGTGGACCTGCTACACATGTTCTGGAGTTGCAAGTGCATTTATAAGTTGTGGAACTCATTAAAATTGCAGTTACAAAAAATGGGTTACCAAAACTCAACACTCACCTGGGAATTTTTGATTCTACACATCCCACCGGAGAATTTAGACAAATCAAAGAGGATCATAATTATGAATATCAGTTTATTAATGAAATTATATATAGCTACAAATTGGTTGAACCCAGTACAGACATCGTGGCAAAAATTCAGGCTGTTAGCGATCAAGCATATTTTAGCGCACAAATTATTAATTAGTAACAACAAGAAAAGTATAAATAGTATAAAAATTTGGGAGCAAATCTTTAACATTATATTGGCTTAGAGGTTCCTATCCACTTTCTTTTAAGACATACAGTAAGTGAACAAACACAATCTTAGATTGGATAGAAGATGTAGAAACAATACAGATTGTTGGCTTGAGTTTATTTTTAATTTTCGCTGGTAGATGTTTTCGTTTTTATTTTTTTGTTTTCCTTTACTTGATTAATACAATATCTATTGTTAATGTATGATGTGGATATTTGAAATGGAACTAAACATTGGAAGCAATTTTGTACATAATGTAAATAGTTTGTGAATTGTATTATGGTTTTGAAAAACAATAAAAATGATTATCGAAAAAAAAAGAATTATAAGGTAGGCTTTTAGTAAGTAGAATGCCATTTTGGATACTTAGTAATAAAGAGATAAAGAGTAATCCTCTACGATGAAATAAAACAATTTACGTTTGCAAAATAAGACTGGACATTACTAAATTACAGAATGTATAAAAGGTAAACGTTTGGTTTGGTAATATATGACCAAATGTTATAATAGATCCTTCAGAACATGGCACTATAGACATTATAAAAAGTGTTGAGTCAAGAAAGCAGATATTTAAAAGTTTATAAGAATTTGAAGATTTTATATGAAGATGACACTTAAATAGACTACCAGCTAAGAGTCTTATGAAGCATAAAGTTGTAAACAAAACACTCCATCTCTACTACTAAAAAGAAGAAACAATGTTCCAAATGTGATAGATTAAAATTGTTTGGAAAAAGAGTGAGGAAATATGGAAAAAGGAAATATCTGCAGTCTAAATGGATATGATATAGGAATATGAAAGTGGATATAATAAAATATTTTTTTCATGTGTATGGCATAAATGGAAATGCCAAAGTAATGTATAATAAGACATAGAATACTCTGCATATACAAAATTAAATCAAGTTTTGGTTATAGACAAAGGGATGGGGAGGATGATGTGTATAATGTCTTCAATATTTCTGTAAGAATACAGTTTTATTATGCATATGATTTATAGAATTGTATGTGTGTGTGTGTGTGTGTGTGTGTGTGTCTGTATGTGTATATGTATGTATATATATATATATATATATATATATATATATATATATATATATATATATAAATATGGAATCACTATTTAATACCGAAACTACACAATCCCGAAGCCCACAATCCCGATACTAAAATCCCTAAACCACACATTACCGACATTTTAAAAGCACGAAATTCAAAATCGGGAAAGTACTACATACATACAGCACACACACAAACATATACACAGCCTCCCCCATAACCAAACAAACCACCCTACACTAAAGATAAGCAGGGGGGCTATGCCCCCCACCCCCCCCGACTTTAATATTCCAACTCGAAGATCACACAGACATACACACAAGGCAAACTCACATTCACACATTATAGCCCCTCACACACACACACACACACACACACACACACACACACACACACACACACACACACACACACACTAAAGCCCCTCGCAAACACACTTACACACACATATTTACCTGACGGCAACACCAGAAGTGCTAACTCAAAATCCCTTACCATTGGGATTTTGAATTTCGTGCTTCTGGTCTTTCGGTAATGTGCGATTTCAGCTACATGGTCTCGAGCTTTTGAAATTCGTGATTTCAAACATTTGAGATTTAGTAGTGTTCTCATATACATATATATATGTATATATTTATATATATATATATATATATATATATATATATATTTATATATATATATATATATATGTATATATATATATATATATATATATCTATATATATATATATATATATATATATATATATGCATCTAGGACTATTGAACGAAAGTTCAATAGTCCAAATCCACAATCAATGAACACACTTTAACGAAAGCACTTTCACCGAAAAAGTGCTTTTGTTAAAGTGTGTTTAAAAAAAATTACTTTTACGTTTTTGCAGGGGGGCAAACTCCCCTGCATCCCCCACACCCTCCCTACTTAAATATTGTCACTCCGAGGTCGCACTACAGTGGGGAAAAGGGAATTATCCCTTATCCCCTCTGTAGTGCGATCTCCACAACAGGCATACTTACGCGAAAGTGCCTTTCGGTGAAAAGCACTTTTGCGCTAGTATGCCTGGCCGAATCTGTTTCGGTTATGTTGCCATTTGGTGATCTGTACGGATCCCATACATGTATATATATATATATATATATATATATATATATATATATATATATATATATATATATATATATATATATATATATATATATATCGAGAGAGATAGAGAGAGAGAGAGAGAGAGAGAGCAGACGTTTCAAATATGTATACATGTGTGGCACTATGTGTAAATATGTGTAAATAATGATCCACTACTCCTTTTGGTAGGGAGAGCCATCTGTATATCAGGGCAGAACTTAACAGAAGACAAAGGTGCACCAGAGGTGATGAAAAAAAAAACAGTAATAGTGTGGATGTATTCACTGTTTTCAGAATGATGAATTGAAATTGCCCATATTATAAAAATGATGGCAGAACAGGAAAAAGGAGATGAATCTCCCCTTTTGTGGTTCTCAGAGATAGAAAGACTGAGGAAATGGCATTAGGTATACAGGAACTGTTGGTGATGCAAGAGGAAAGCCAGTCAGATGGCAGAACTTATATGGCATGATGGGATGTAACTGTATTGGAAAGGCATCCCAGGAGTTATGCTCTGGTTTCAAAAACATGAATGCTCAACAGACCAATGCTAAGGATGATGTGTAAAAGAGATAATTGCTATTGATCACTATTTCATGTGGGACAAAATTATTGCACAGTTTCTTTTCAGTGCTGGAACTTCATACTCATATATATTTGGTGAGTGAAAGATTCTGATACTTTGACATTCAAAATATTTCAGAAATTAATTTTATTATTTAATACTATATATATTTTATACTATCTCCACTGGCAAAAATCATGGAGAAATGCATTCATAAGCAACTGTTAAAACACCTAATAGATAACAACTTATTAGTTAACCAACTACAGACATTCAGCCATTTTTTACTACTACTGCCCTTTTATCCTTCTCTGACTGTATAAACAAAAATCACAATAACAACACTCTGTCCTCAGCCCTCTTTATTGATCTCTCTAAAGCCTTCAATATGGTTAACCACCAACTTCTCATAAACATACTCAAAAACCTATCTCTTGATACACTGGCTATACAATGGTTTCAATCCTACTTAAACAATAGGCAACAAGCAGTTCTGTGGGAGAACAACTTATCTCCCAATCTCCCCATTGCACTCGGTGTCCTCCAAGGTTCTATACTTGGACCTCTTCTATTTTCTATTTTTATCAATGACCTGCATACTGTAATTCCTCAAGCTACCATAATACAATATGCAGATGACTCCACATTAATATGCTCAGCCCCAACCCCATCAGACCTTCAGTCTCTCACCTAAAAAGTGTTTAACATAGTTGAAGAATTGTAACTACACCAGTGCCTCATCTTGAACCCCAAAAAAAACAAACTCCTACTTTTTACTCCCACCCATAGGGCCACACCACTACACTTTACTGTTACATCAAACAATGGAACCATCATATCCCCCGACTCTACCACAAAACTCCTAGGGGTACTAATTGACAATAACCTTAACTTTGATAGTCACATTAACAATACCGTAAAAACAGTCAACAAAAAACTAGGCTCCCTCTATAGAATCAAATCCTTTCTTACCCCACTAGCAAGGTCTACTGTTGCCCAGACCCATTTAATCTCTACCCTCCTCTACGCCTCCCATATATATACTAACCTCTCAAAAAAACAACTTGAACAAACTGGCTGTCTCCTACAACAATATTGCTAGATTTGCAACAGGCTCTATATTCAGAACCCATCACTGTATTAATTATGAACAACTAGGATGGCTAGAGTTGCCAAATCTACTTCTATTTAAACAAGTAACAGTTGCCTACAAAATCCTGTGTCAGCCTACTAACAAACCAATTCTTACCAACCTTATCACCCCCTACAACAACCTTAAGATCTTACGCTCATCTAATAAAATATTAGTACAAATAGGCAAAACCTACAATAAGGCTGGTGACTCTTTGTTCTCTAATACCGTGGGTAAAACCTGGAACTCTCTCCCCAGTGACCTGACCTCCATTTCTTCACTAACAAAATTTAAAATCAGGCTTAAAACCTACCTTAAATCCCATTGGTTATGCCCCTGTGTGAACCCAGACTAACTTCTCATGTCATTTCTTACAAACATACCTGTCTTATTACTGTATATACTAACTGCCTATTGAAAACCATAAATATAACAGGCCTTAAAATTGATTAGAATCTCTATCAATATCCCTAAAATGTCATTTAGACTACCTACTATGTTAACAAAAGATACATATTATAAGATTCTGCAATCAAATGTGTTTTGAAGTGAACATATTTTCTTATATTTTAATCTACTCACATCTGTATAATATATCCTGTATAATATAGCTTAATTTTGTATTGTACTTGCACCTGTGAAATATTGTTTTTTTTATATATAATATTTTACTGTATTTTCGAGGAGCTTTTCTCTCTGGGCCTCTGCTGAAAATGGACATATATCCAGCTGGACTAGCCCGGTCAACAAATGTAAAATAAAATAATTGTGCTTCATATTGAAATGAACTTGAAAAATAATATTTACAGTTGAAATAAAAATGTGTATGCAGGCTCTCAATATAGATTTAAAAAAGTTTGATGCTGCAGTTTTGAATTGATATATAATCTGAAAATGATATTAAGTAGTATTTGTTGGCATAATTTGCAAATATGTTGTCTATTAAAAAATTATGCTGAAAGGGAATTATGAAATGCAGGTCGAGATGTGTGAGTAACACTGAAAGCGTCTATATTACATAATCAAAATTTTAAAAGTTCAAACGTCATATGGTTGACAGCATATGATCAAACTTTTAAAAGTTCAAAAATGTAATAAAAAAAAATAAACCAAAGAAAAAACCTACCTGAACAGCTTAAGCAGGGGACAAGCCCCCATGCACCCCCCCAAGTGGGGGGGCTGAGCCCCTCACATCCCCGCTCCGAGATCACACTACAGTGTTGAAAGGGAAATCTTCGCATTCTGCAATGTATGGAGATCTCCATTGAAACATTCAAACTTTTAAAGGTTTGATCATATGGTGTCGAGCATATGACGTTCGAACTTTTAAAAGCTCGACAACATGATATAGACCCACACTGACAAAATACAGAAGCATTCTGTACAGCATTTGCCTTTTACAGTGAGTATTACAGTGGTACAGGGCACATTAAGACATGCTGGTCAACATAAATCTCTTATTATTGTGCTGATACTACTCATTTAATTGAGCAGTGTCCTAAACATACATGAAATCAATGTGGGTTGGTTGGTCATGTTCAAAAAAATTATGCATATAGTTGTTATAAATATGGGGGGTTGTCATATATGGTTTGACTATGAATTAAATAAGACTTGAGATTGCCATTGGAAATACTGTTGCTATTCATATTATAGAAGAAATAAAGCAGGAAGATAGGCACAGAGGCAAGGGTGGTACAGTGGGACAATGGATATCATTATTGCCTCACAGCAAGTGGTCCTCTGGTTTGATTCTTTGCTGGGGTTCCTTCTGTGTGGAGTCTGCATGTTCTCTTTGTGCTCATGTGGGTTTCTTCTATGTGCTCCAATTTCCTCATACAGTCCAAAGAACTGCAGTAGGTGGATGTGGCACTCAAAATTGGCCATAGCTGTGAGTGTGTAGTGTGAAAGAAATGCAGTGGCAGGGTTAGCCACCAGGAAGTGTAAACCTTGGCTCTAGATGATTATCATTGGTGGAGTGACACCTTGACCCCATGTGCAAAAATGGAAAGTTGTGTATAGATGAATAGCTGAGGATCTAATATATTTAGGGTGAGATTGCTGCAAAACAGATATCTAATGAGGTAGACTTATCTTATACTAATGAATCAGATGGTGATATATACACCCAGTCGAATATTTCCATAGGGGATGAGTTAGTAAACTATCACACTGCTAACTCCAAACAAAAACAGATAAAAAGTAATAATAAAAATCAAGCATAGAGGCACCATGTCCAACTGTCCAGAGAACCTTTACTGGAAAAACTGTACAAGTTAAATGCTTTCATCCCAAACCTAGAGATTTCTTCAGAACAATTATGACCCTAATTGGCTGATATTTAAAATAACAGCTCACATTAAATGATCATCTACAGCTAATCAGGATCCACACACCAGAAAGTAATAAAATTGTCTGATCTAAGCTTAGTATTTAGCACTGTTAAGCATCTGCCCCAATAAAGCACCTTTATTGCTGCACCAACAAAACATCCTTAATTACCTTCTAACCACAATACACCACCCCCTGTTGCATACCAGTCAAAAGACCAGACACTATGGGTATGCAGTTTTCTAACATTTCCAAAGCAAGCAATGTGGATATGGGCATTTTGAGACAATGTAGAAATTGTCTCATGTTTACCGATAATCACTTAATTCTTAAAGAAGCAGACACAGTGTGCGAGAGGTGTACCTACACAATGACACTGAAGGCTAAACTCTTGTACACAAGTGTACATCAAGTTGCTGAAATCACATGCACAACACCCACCTCATGTAACAAACATAGACTAACATATGCTGAACATATGAAAAGCAATCTTCCTGAGCACCAAAGATCACATAGACTGCCCATTGTCAAAGCTATGCCTCAGCAAGCATGAAGGCACTCAGAAAAACACCTAACAATGCACATCCTGTCACTCTCAGTGGAGCACCAAACACTAAGCCCCTAAGGCAGGGGTGTCAAACTCAATCACATAAGGGGCCGAAATAAAAACACATAGGCTAAGTTGCGGGCCAAATTTTTATTAATATTTTATTAAGATATAGACTAGTAGAAGCAAAGATCCTTCATCATCCTGAGAGACCATATCTCATGCCATCCTGGTGCATTAATCAGAGCACAGAGCATTGAATTCCATCAGCGCCATCACTGTGTGCCTTAGCAAAGTGCATTAATCATGTTTGAAAATAACAACAAGCACAAAACAAACTGTGTGTACTATAAGCAAAAAAGTTCAAAAACAGTTTTTTTTAATACAGTGAAATTTAGGTTTTGAAATTGCTCACCCACTTGTTTTCTGGCCAGATGTCTGAGACCTTTTTCCCCTGGTCAGTGAGTCAATGTCTGGTTTTATGTCTTGTGCTGTGGCAACCCACAAAACAGTGTGGAGGTTTTCATTGGTGATGTGTGATCTGTGCATGTTCTTGCTTAGATTCATTATTGAAAACATCTGTTTGCACAGATAGGTACTCCCAAACATGGACATAACACAGGCAGCATCAAGTCTTAGCTGTGGCATCAAGTCAGGGGGCAGTAGGCAGTAAAAGTCCTCTTTTGCAACATCCTGGAGCTTTGCTGTCAGGCCACTATCATTTTGAAACTCTATCAACTCCATCTGAAGGTGATGGGGCGCACTGTTGATGCCAGCGTGAAAGGATTGGCAAAGATGTCAAAGCCACAGTGCTGCGCTCTGAAGTCAGAGAAGTGCCGATCAAACTCATCAATTAACTGGCTCACTTTAGTAGCCAACTGAACACAAGGAAAAGCACTGGATAAGGAGGCCGAGATACTCTGACAAACAAGAAAGTGGGCAAGATTGTCCTGTTCTAGTTGGGACTTCCATAAGAGAAGTTTATGCTGGAATGCTGTGATCATATCAGAAATCTTCATGATGACTTGTTTGTATCCCTGCAGCCTCTGATTCACTTGGGCGAGATGCTCTCTTAAATCACACATCATAGCAAAATCACAAAGCCAGGTTAGATCTGACAGGTCAGACAAGGACTTTCCTTTACTTTGCATGTAAAAAAGAGATTTGTTCCCTGAGCTCAAAAAATCATTTGAGGACTTTGCTCCTGCTAAGCCACCTTACTTCTGTGTGGTATGGCACGTCTCCATGCTCTGCACCTAACTCCTGTAAAAACAGTTGGAACTGGTGATGATTCAGGCCACATGCTCATATAAAGTTAACTGTTTTTGTGACTGTGAGCAGCTAGGAGTTCTGCAAACTTCAGAGAATGTTTCTTCTGGTATATTAAATATGACTGAGATTGTGGCAGTTTTACTTCCTATACAACTCTTTTGTGGATTACTGTGGTTATTATATTACCCATTTCAAGAACCTTACCACACATAGCTTCTTGATGGATAATGCAATGATTGTTAATCAGATGTGTGTGGCAGTCATTATTTAGCATTTTCTCCTTCATTAGTCCAACCAAGCCTTTTTTTCCTCTACACATTGCAGGTGTACCATCTCAAAAATTTCCTTCCCTGTTGTCATCCCATGCATTGCAGCTACACCCAAGAGTTCCTTGGTGACAGAGAGGCCCATCTTCACAGCTCGTATAAAGATGGACAACTGCACTGTATCAGTATTGTCTGTGCTTTTATCGACAACGAATGAAAAAGCTAGATAACTGCGTGCCTCTTCAGCTAGCTGTGTTATTAGATTTCCTGCAAGATTTCGAACTCGATCCGGAATGGTATTTCTTGATAAACTCAAGTTTTGGAAAGTCTGCATCTGGTCGGGACACACCTGCTCACACACTTTTAGCATGCATTGCTTCATAAAGGCACCCTCTGAAAAATACCTTGAAGCTCGGGCAATTTCTTCAGCCACAATATAGCTAGCTTTCACTGCTGCATCATTTTTTGCTGTAGCTTTAGTAAACATGTTCTGCTGCGATTGCAGTATGCTTTTTAATTCTTAGACAATTTTATCTTTCATGAAGGGTATATTTAGCATACTTAGCTCCATGTTTGGTTTCAAAATGCCTACGTATATTGTACTCCTTCATCACTAACACTGCCTCATAACACAAAATACACACCGGTTTGTCTTCGCGAAGTATAAACATATATTTGCTTTCCCATCTTTCATTAAATTGTCTCCCTTCTGCATCAACTGTTCTTTTGGGCATTTTGATTGCCAGATTCATGGATGTTGGCCTTGGGTAGAGGTGCTCCATGCAGGCACACAGGGATGACGCTCAGCACCACATTAGAATCTAATGTTACCATTTCAGCATCTTCTACAAACTAGGTAGGGAGTGCACCACCCTGCATCAACTTTTCTCTCGGACATTTGGGAGTGATTGCTAGATTCACGGATGTTGGCCTTGGGTAGTGGTGCTCCATGCAGGCACACAGGGATGATGCTGACATAGTGCACCTCCCGGCCGGCTCTCTTCACTGCGGGCCACATAAAATGGCCAGGTGAACCGGATTCAGCCCATTGGCCTTGCATTTGCCACATGTGCCTTAAGGCACTCTTCCCAAGACTCTCATCATAGAAGACTCCATTGTAAGATATATTGATGCCTCTCTCACCAGGATGAACAAGGATAGCAAGATAACTGTTAGTTGCTTATCTGGAGCCAGGATCCACCAAATCATGCATGGATGCAAGTCATTACGCCACTTGTATCAGTATGATTCCATCCAAGCCCATTTAGGTGTAAATGAACAGAGATGTACCTTCCTGGACTATATGAAGAGAGACATTATGGAGCCTTCAGACTATGTGTCTCAGGCTGGTATGAGCCTAGCACTGAGCAGCATATTACTGTCACCAAAGATGATGCCACAATATGAACAAAAAAAATATTGATTTCAATACCTGTTTGTTTTTCTGGTGTCATTCTAAGGGGATAACATATTTGTCAGCTTGGGAGGGCACTGTTAACAGACCATGTTGCTTTGCTAAGGATGGTCTGCTCTATTCCCCTCTAAGCTTTTAAATACTGGTTAAAACTTTATTTTCCTTAAAATTGCCTTTTTTTAGGCAATGCCAAATTGACAATCCTGTCAGCATAGCAAAGTCAACTCAACTGAACCTGAATGTGTTACTGCTCAATGCCAGGAGCCTAAATAAAAAACTTCACTCCCTTCAAGCCTTCCTCACACTTGAGAATATAGCCATCTGTGCAGTTAGCGAGACATGGTTTACATCAGTAGACAATGCCCCAGCAGTTCAAGTTTTTATTTATTTAACATTCGTTGACCAGGAAAGTCCAACTTGGAACAAAGGCAATTTTCACTAGAGGCCTGGGGAGAAATGCTCCAGATGCACGTCTTTGAAACATGGGAAGAAACCCATACAAATGCAGAGAGGACATGCAGACTCCACACAGAAGGCACTCCAACCAAGAATCAAACCAGACAACCTCTTGCTGTGAGGCAACAATGCCACTGCTGCACCACTGCGCTGCCAGTGTGCCTTCCACACTTTTAGTCCAGCAGCTGCACAGGCAAGGGCTAAAGGTGAAGGTGTCTCAATATACATCAATTACAAGCATACCTCTAGGGTGATCAAACAGGATGATGTGCTGGAGTTCCTCCATATGCAGATCACCATACACAAAACCCTGTACATTTCCTAGCCAACTAGAGGTCACGGTCCATGTTCCAAGAAGCTCACAATGCACATCTAGGCCTCCTGGAGACATGTACAATCCAACCTAACATCCTACTCATGGGGGACTTCAATTACCCCTCTGTAGACTGGGAATTATGCACATTCTCAGATCTACCGGCACAGAGATTCCTGGACTTCGTAAATGCAATCACCCTTGACCAAATAGTGAATACATCCACTACAGGCTTCAACATACTGGACCTTGTGCTCACACATATTGGAGAAAGCTGCATTCTCCCACCACTATCTTATCCTCCTTGTTAAAGTTTGATCACAAAGCTATCTCCTTTGAAATCAAAATCAACTCTGTAATCTCATTAAAAGCAGTAACAGTTAGGAACTATTCCAGGGCAAATTACCTTTTATTAAGTGGTGATTTGTTAAAATTCAATGCCATTCCAAATCCCAGGATCACTGCAGCTGAATTGCTCTCATAAACTCTGTACAGCCATGTCAATGGCTGATTGACGCTGCAGTACCTAACAGAGGTAAGGCCAGTACTAGTCCCAGAAGCAAACTGCCCTGGTGGTATCCAGAACTAAACAGGATATTCAACAAAAGGAAAGAAAATATGGCAAAAATCAGGAAGGCTAATTCCTATCAGGATAAAAACTTTCTCATCAAACTAAATAGGCAAATAAGATGGATAATTAGGTCAAGAAAAGCCAATTTTGAGGTTAACATAGCTTCTCATGTGAAATGTAACCATAAGGACTTCTTCAACTATATAAGAAACCTCAAGGGCATCACACAGCAATATGCTGAACTGGTGGTTAATGGTGCCACATTCACCAAGCCTGGTAATATAATGATGTTGTTAGTGGACAGATTTATTTCCAGCTATACCCCCTCTCACCCCCAACCATTCCATTGCAAATACCCTCAAATTAACCCCCACCAATGATATCTAGGGAGCATGTACTGGCTGTGCTCACAAAAGCCTCAATTGGCCACAATAGCATTACAGACTGTCTCCTGTGCAGTCTAAAAAGACTTATAAGGACCTTTTGAGTCATTATTTAACTATAGTATTAAACCAGGCTTTGTGCCACATGAATGGAGGACTACAACAGTCACCCCCCTTCGTAAGGAGGACCTTAAACAGTTCCTGAAAACTACAGACCCATTAGTCTGACTAGTCTTATTTGCAAATGGAAAGAATTATCCTGGAAATTATGAACATGGTCATAGGAGACCTTCAGACACTGGATCAATCCAACTTTGGCTTTGTCAAAGAAAGTTTGTGCTTACTGAATCTGGTAGACTTCTTTGAAAAGGTCACTAAGGCAATGGATTAGAGGAAAACTGTGCATACTGCTACATAGATCTGGCTAAACAATTGATACAATATCCCACTCAGACATTGCCAACAAACTTATAGAACTGGGTATAAACACCAGTATAACATGCTAGATAGATAGCTGGCTCACTGATAGTATCCAAGAGTTTAGAAATGGATATGTCACCTCCACAAAGAGGCCTGTCATCAGTGGAGTCCCCCAGGGCTCTATGTTAGGCTCACTCCTCTTTGGCATCTACTTCTCAGATGTCAAAGCCAGTATCAAAGGCCTATGGATAACCAAGGTCACAGATGGTTGCAAACTGGGAGCAGTAACTAAAGTCCCCTAAGATAAGAACACCCTACAGGAAGGTCTAGCACAGAAAAAATGCTTGGTGATAAAACCATGGCTTAAAATTTAATACCAGGAAAGGCTTTATAGTATCTTTTGATAGGTCTGCCACCCCGGGTAACTATGTTATCAATAAAACACTCCTAAAAGTTGATTCATTAGTCAGGGATCTGGGAACACATGTAGACAGCAACCCAATATTCAAATAACATGTGTCCAAGGCAGTTAATTAATCCTTCTGTGTTACTCAACTTATAAGCAAGGGCATGGCATCTAGGTCCAGGAAGGTCATCATAACACTGTATTCAGGCATCACCAGACCCATCATAGAGTATAATGCTCTTTCGGTATATACTTGACCAGACAAATGCAGCAACTGCAACACCCAGAAACGTTCCTTACAAAAGGAATGCAGGAAATAAAGTGTCCTAAGCTGATTTAATCCAAGCCTTTCTCTCAATTTGGTATCATACAGACTTCTGAGAGGTGATCTTTGCCTGGCATACAAGGTATCCCTGGATCCTGTTTTTATGAACCAACATCAGAACTACTAGATTAAAAGACTTAAATTGTGCTTGTGACATAAATAGGACATCTTGGAGAGACAGATATGTTTCTCAGAGAATTTCCAATTTCTGAAACAGGCTCCCCATCCATTTGAAGCCAGGGGTAGCCCATGCTATCAGACTGCAGGACTGCAGCCCCCCCTCCAGCTGTAAATTGAAAAAATAAGTTAAAAAATAGAACTAGCAGTGAGTCCCTGAATTTGAACCATGCATGTGTGCTCGGCAAGTTCTGTTAAATTCAGACTGCTGTTTAACCAGTCCGGATTACAAAGAGAAGGCATCAGTGTACAGATGACCAGAAGTCTATGCAGTTTGTAATTGCATAGACTGGAAGGGGATCGGACTGCAACATCTGCAGTCACATACAGGGATACAAGGGAAATCAGACTGCAACATCTGCAGTCAGGTAGCTACTCACTGGCTCTCACTGCAAGGGAAGGGAATTTGGAATTATTGCTTACATGGAATGCTGCTGCAAGGGAATATACAGGTATGTGTGTGTGTGTGTGTGTAATGCCCCAGTTAAATATACCTGGTGGCAAGATGTACTCAGACTCAAAACCTGTACCTTGGGTAGAGGTAGCAAGAGCCTGAATTCCCTACCCACCACCACTTGTGAAAGCTGTCCAGATTTTTGCCTCATATTTTTGTTCTGTTCTGTTCCTCATAAAATCTGCGGTTTTCTGGATTTTTGTAATCAGTGAAGGATTGAATTCATTAAATAATGACTAGCATTTGAATTTCAGACTTCATATTCTTCAGAAAATACATGGTAACACAAAACCCTTTCTTCTAGCAATTGTCTAAGTTTATAAGATCAATATTTAAAATTTGTCCATCTTTTGGGGGCTGTATTCCCCCATTATTGGCTTTGTCCAGGTGTTTTGTGCTAAGAGGTTGAGAGCTATGGTGAGAACTGAATTCACTAAATGATAGCCATTTAAGTTTCAGTCTTCCTGTGTTTCACAAAACAGCTGATTTGGCATAGTGGTATGTTGCTCTGGCTGAAGTGCATAGGGTCCTCGGTTCAAGACTTTGCAGCAAAATGCATGGTGGTAACACAACCTTTTATTCTAGCAACTGTCCAAGATTATACAAGTAATGTTTAAAATGTGTCCCTGGTTTTTGGGCTTTTGTTCCCCCCCCACAAAAGATATGGCCTTTTCCAGATTTCTTGTGCTGCAAAGTTGAGATATACAGTTGAGTGTCGAGTGGATGTTAAGATGAGCTGAGAGCTTCAGGTGAAGAGAAGTTTAGTGCTGCTTATGGCCCTTTGGCATGCATTGTTAATAGCATAACAGGTGGAATCCTTGCTTTTGATGCAGAAGGCTGTGGGTTCTACTCCCACAGTATGTAGAGGCATTGCTAATACTGTACTGTGTTGTACTTTTAAAGGGGGTGGATGCTACAGTCCTGAGAATGTCTTCTTTGGCAGAAAGACCTAGTAACTATGAACCTGTTAGTTTGCCATCCATTCCCTATTGAAATATTACTAGCTCACCATTTTTTAATGTAACATAAGCAATTTATTCCTCAAGGGCAACAGGCACTTTATTTGTAGATGAAACAATGAAATATAAAGTTGTTTGCTAGCAGCAACCTTTTCATTACTTACAGATCCCTTTAATGTGGAAATTTACTGATACTGGTGGCTTGTAGAAGTTTGAGTAGTCTTTTATGATGGAAATGTTCTGAACTGGGCAGTTTTGTCATTATTGGTGCATACATTTTGTTTCATTGTTTACTGGAAAAATGTTCAAAACAATATATTTAAAATGCCCTCCAACAACCGTACTGCATTATACAAGGAATATAATTTAATACAATCAGGACGGTGTTTATTGATCAGCTCAGGTACGCCCCCTTCCAGTTCTTGGTTGGATGTGTTCAATTAGGAATCAGTTAAATCAACTTTTTGCAATCACAAACTTTTTTTGTTACTGAATATTTTCATGGAATGAGTCTAAATGCTCCTGAAAGTGATGAAGCCAGACTAAAGCAATCACTTCTCTTAGATCTTCTTTTTTTTGGGGAGGGTACTTATTGTCCACACTTAGGGAGCTAAGTCCGCCGTGTAGGATTTCCGCACCACAATTCTCCTGACTGAACTATGCCCCTCAACTGTCCAGATCTTTGCAGATTTAATATATTTTTGCTTCTTATTTTTGTTTTTTTCCTCATAAAAGTTGTGGCTTTCTGGCAAATCATTTAGGAATGAAGTCACTAAATAATGACAGATATCGAGTTTCAGACTTCATACACTTCAGAAAAATGCATGCTAAAGCAAGACCTGTTATTCTATCAACTGTCTAAGTTTATACAAGAGCAATTTTTAGTACTGTTTGTTTGTTACCCCAATATATTTGGCCTTGCCCAGATATCCTGCATTAAGAGGTTGAAAGGTACGTGCAAATAAACCACTTTATGAAATTAGGTATATCCAAACCTCTCAACTGTCCCTGATTTTGGCTCAAAACGTTGCTCTCCCCCTAATTATCCCTCCACAAAATGGCAATATTGTAAGAAACATAAAGGGTTTACAATTAATAAATAATTGTAATGATCAGAGTTATAGATTACTTTTATTTTAGAAATGCACGTAGATTCTCTTATTTTGTCAGCTGCTCAACTTAACAGTACTAATATTTAAAAAATTGTCCCTTCTTTGACAGGTTCCCAGCTGTATTGTGTGGCTATGTTATATTTTTGCATCACATTTTTGGTCCATTTTTCATAAAGTTGTGGTTTTCTGGGAAATTAGTGCCAAATCATTAAAGATTGAAGTTATAATGACAGACATTTGAGTTTCAGATTTCATACCCTTCAGAAAATTCAAGACTAATGCAAGACCTACTATTCTATTATCTTTCTAAGTTTACAAGAGCAATATTTAAAAATTGCCCTTATTTTTGGACCTTTGTCCCACTTCTGTTTATGTTTTATTCCAGATTTCTTGCTCTGCAGTTGAGAAGTATGACAAATGTGTCAGGGCCATCACCGTCAGCCAGAGACATTTCAAATTGTGATATACTTGTACCCTACTCCCCCATGTAGCATCTCTGGATGTGGCCAAGCAAGGCAAGGAGCAGTTATGCAGTGTAAGTGTGCAGAGTATCCCCCCATCCAAGGCAGACACAAGTAATACAGTGGCTTTTCATTTGTCCTTGATTTTGCAGAATGTTCTGGTTTTCTCTCATACATTTATATTGCTGATTTATACTTCTTATTCAGAAAATGGATGTTGTTGCAGTGCATGTTGCTCTGTGTTTAAGTAGCAATGCTTTAATGGCCATCAGGTAAACTTGCCTGAGATTGTAAGATGCAAGTAAGCTTTAATAAACATACTGTTAAAGAATTTTCAACATTGAAAGCCTTTTTGTTGTTGCCATGCAGAGAATATTTACATAACTAGATAACGCATAAGCCTTAGGTATTGAAATGCATATGACAGTATTTGTAATAAAGGACAGGATTACAGTATTTTCAGAAGCTCATTACATTTGTTGGAGACTTGCAGTCATCATTGCAGGCTTTACCCGTAAACTAAACAGAATGACAATCTATCATGTGTGGTCCAACCTTGTGCAACAATCCTTTAAGCAATTTATCTTGAACCTGTTTCTTGTTTGCTGTTCATTTTTTACTTTGATCATGTTTTCCCCATGAAACAAGTAGATAGTTGTCAGGCAGCAGGTCATTTTTTGGATAAAAAACATTTTTACAAGTGGGGGTATCACAGAAATTGCTACTTTCAGCATGTTACTTTGTACTTTTATAACGCTGAATATAAATTATAATTAGAACTGCAGTGCAAGGAGAAGTGGTTTGAGTTGAATGCTGATATTTGATTTTGACTGGCATTCCAGTAATGTATTTAAAAAGTAATTTATTTTTTCATGCCTCACAACATTTTTATTTTCATCTAGATATTAAGTAAGCTGTCCTGTATCCAATGCATTGAAATATTTGTTTTCTTCTCCACTTCATTTTGTCATGATTGGACTCTCATAATGACAGTTTGGCACCCAGGACAGCATATTCAATTAAAGTCCCAGTTTTTGTGGTTTTGAGCATAGCTCTGCCCCTTTCTAGTTGGCCACACCCCTTCCCATTGGCCCCACTCATTCAGCTGTCTCCTGCAGCCCCCCCCCTTTGACTTGAAGTCGCCAGCTGCCACTGTTTGAAGCACAGTTCCTCCCTATCCCTATTAAAGTCCAACATGGACCAATGGATGGGTAAATGGAAATTCACCCCTGATCTGTCACCTATTTCTCTGATGGAAAGAGGTAGTCAGTAAATCACCCCTATATAAAACAACATTTTGGGTCATAATTGGGTTGCAAGAGTAGGCTTATAGGGGCCTAAGTGGTCATTAGGCTAATGTACTCCTATGAACTTATGAACCTATGTTTTGGCCCTTGGATGAATGGTATTGGTTATACATTTTATAAAAATAAAAAAAAAACATGAACACGGAAGAATGGACAATGTTTTTGGAGATGCTGAACAAATGGCTTAGTATAGCAAGTAGTATTATTGAGACATCTTATGGGATTAATAAAGTGGATTTAGAAAAAAAATCATAGGACAGATTTAAACAACCAGTGATCTGTTACATCAAGTAAGGCTGTTTATAAAACTATACTGCCTATTTTTAAAAAAAGTGCTTGCAGAGGAAATGGGACAATGGCTGTATGCAGTGAAGGGAAAAGATACTAAATAAATGTTATTTTATTTAAAGGAAACTGGGATGATAAATTAGTCGGTATTGTAATAGCCTGTGATATGCATAAAGCATTTCACAGTATTGCCCATTTCAAAATGTGACATAGTCTAACAATTTATGGAATATTAGAAAAGATGATTCTGGAGATTGAATAAACTCCATATAGGCTTAGCATGAAGCCTACCTGGAGTTTACATGTTTGTATGGTGAGCAGCAGAGTTAATTACATATGCATGCAGCACACTGCATTTAAACTTAAACAAGCTTGGTTTCATGGTCAGCAACAGTGTTGTCAGCCAGGAAATCATGTAAAGCAACAAGAACACCTGCAGATATGTATACCTGTTTACCTATGGACAAGCTGGGTCTGTGGGATTGTGCAGAAAGCCACAATGACTACCATGGTTATTAATAAAGCAATGTATATAGTTCCAACGTGTTACATAAAAGTGTATACAGTGAAAAGTAGTGTGGAAAGCTGTTTCAGGCATAATTGAATAAAAGTTGTGTAAATGAACAGCAGAGGTACATAGACTGCATTATAAATAAATAGTTAGGAGAAGTTTTGAAAATGGAAACACAGATGATGGTAGGAATGAACACAGGGGCAAAGGACAGGTGAAACATGGTAATCACAGCAGATGAGGCCATGTCAATGAAGAACGTTGTAGCATGACCATTAATCACATATCGACATGATACAGTATGTACTGCACAGTTATTGTATATTATGTGACTGTCACATAATATGACATATCAGTGGAGAGGATTGTTTGTAATATAAGCATACTCACATGAACAATGGAGAGGACATATATCAGGGACGGTATATACAATAGGGGTTAGGTGCATATTATGAAGTTGGGCAAAATTAATTGCCTGAATATGAGTGTAATGTCAGCATAGGTCTCAACCAAGTGGGACACATAGTTACAAGGCTCATGGACACAAGTAGACAGAAACACACAGTCATGGACAATATCAGTATAATACCACCACTGATCCTATGTCTCTGACATAACACACGTGATTGTGAGTGATCACAGATGGTTCTGCAAGAACACACTTGTACAACTGTTATGATTTGTCAGCAATCTATGTTGGGAATCAAGAACACCTACCTCAAAATTTAACATCTGCTGAAGTGTTAGATGGAACACTGTTACTCCTGTATTTGAAGTTACGAGCAATCCTGGCTAGCTGACAGGTGTGCATATCATAAAAATGTCACTATCCACACTTTCATGAATTTAACCTATGCCATCAATGTTGTCAGTCACCTATGTATTTACTATGTGCATCACAGGAGCACATATCACACATGCATCTTGTAAAATACCTTGATGGGGGTTCAGCACAATCAACCATTAATGTTTATACAGCAAAAATATGACTTATGTATGGCCAGCAAGATGTGTGGGTGCTCACTGTGGCAAATGTGATACACTTGAGTAACTCATCCCTGGAAAATGTGTGGGGAGGTACATGAAAAAGAGTACATTGTACGCAGTACTTGAACTCAGTTATTTGTGTGGTAAGGGCTGAGAACTATGGAAATATAATGCCCTTTTATGTGGATCTCCTGCACATACTCATAAGTTCTGTAACATACAAGGGAGTAGTCACTACCATGGGCATATGTCGATGGATATTCCTCATAAAATCCACCTGAGTACACAAGTCACATACCACTTGGTCTGCTCATAAGGATCTGCTGTTTATATTATAATTAGCTTTTGTATTTGTTTTTATGACTTACCTAATTCCCCCATAATTTTGGTTCATTTACTATGTCCCCATTGCTGTGGCAGCAATTCCTTGTGTGTGTTTATACTGTTTCTATATTATACCAATACCACACTTAGATTCAATGATCATCCACAGTTTGCAGTCCTCCACAAAGTTGGTTGGACAGAGGATGTTTAAGTCAGTCTTGACATCTGAGACTTAAATAATGAACAGGAAAGGGCCTAGTACAGACCCCTGAGGTACTGACCTGATCAGTGGATTCTAGATATAGGTCACTTCACACACTTTGGCATATGTATCTGTCATGTATGTGATCCAGTGGTCTACCTACTTGGAGATGTAGGTGTTTATGGCCATTTGTGATGTTTATTCAGTAATACCTGAGTGTGCATTTGTGTGAAATGCCTTGGCCAGGTCAAGTTACGCAGGATGATAGAGTTGTCATCATGCATGACCTAATTGATCTTCTTGAGGACATTGGACAGATGTAACAGACATGATGTAGTCTGAGCAAATCACACGTGTTTGGTACACAGTAGGGATATTACCTCTGTCCTTTTAGAGAAGATCCATGATGACTCATTGGTCTATCTCACAGATGAGGAGAATCAAGATGGATCTATAACTTCATGCATCAGGTGATAGTCACCCACAGTCAGAAGGATGCATGTTGAGGTACACCCTTCTACAGGAACATAGGCTGTCTGGAGGCTGTGTTGAAGTATGGATCCAACTGTGACTGGTAGGTCGCATTTTGAGTCATGCTATAAGCAACCTGTGATGTTGTCAGGTCCCATTGATTCTGTGTTATTAGCTATAGAGAGCTCACAGATGAGCTGCCCTCCTTAGAATAAAAACTGAGTAATATTTGCATGTATACTTTGGTTGATAGCCACTGCCGCGGTGGTGCAGCGGTAGCATTGTTGCCTCACAGCAATAGGTTATCCCGTTCGATTCTCGGCTGGAGTGTGGGGAATGCCTTCTGTGTGGAGTCTGTATGCCCTCCCCATGGTTGGGTGGTGTTCAAAAGACATGCGTAAGGGCGTGCCTTCGTTGAAGGTTGGATGTCGAGCTGGCACCTCGGCATTCATGAAAATCTACTGCCAATCATTAGTGGACCGGAGTTTCGCTGTGGCAACCCCTAACCAGGAAAAGCCGGAAGACAAACAACAACAACTTTAGTTGATAGCCAGTGGTGATGGGGGGAGGGGTGCGAGGCAAACTGTCAGCTAGTGGATTGTCTATTTCCTCCTGTTGGGTATGTCTGGTGGCATCCACATACAGGTCCATGCTTAGTTGTGTATTCTCCTTAACATTTCACGTGTAGTAGAATAAATGATTTGTGTAAAGACCTCCAAATACAACCTTGGTCATTCACCACATTCCACACACTGGTACTATGCATGCAGTCATACAATTGTACCAACATCACATATTTACATCAATTTCACAAAATATACCTATATGTGTTTCATGGTCAAGCTGTGTTTGTGTGGTCTGATATCATATTAAGACACATTACAGATCAGTTCAGCTTATGCAGGACATTTCCTGACACAAATGCTAATAGTCACACAATGATGCTGCTGACCACCTTAATATTTCTTAGGTGTAGCAACACCACTGCACATACAATGAATTACACAAGGTTGTAATTGAATCAAAACATGTGATACATTGGTTGTTTATATTACAGCATAATAGCGCGTTTGAGACAAGACTTGTGTGACCATGTACTCAATATGAATTTATATTAATGCCTGTCACAGAACATTTAATGATGGTATATAGACACATGCACACTTGTGCCATACTACAAGTGTAACTATGATGGTGGAATGTGAACTGTGTAGAAGGTTGATCTGCTCCACTACAACAGCACATGTCCTAATATGCCAACAATATATGTAAAAGTATATCATACTATGTCAGCACTTCTCAAGAGCCATATTACTGCAGCTGTTATGGAAGGAGCATGTACTGCAATGGCAGCAATGGCTATCAATATATTAAATCACATCAATATTCCATTATTCTCTTGCATCCCTACTGTACATCCACACCCCAATTTAGCACATGTCAATAATAGCAACACTGACATGTCAACTGTTCATATGATCATAAGACATTATTAGTCTAATGGCCAATATCACATGAAATCCTAGCCATTATACTATGTAAAAAATACTTACAACTATATTATGGATGACAGTATGACTATTGTGCATATGCGTATATCTGCTGGACTGAATTACATCCTACCACTGTACATGTGGGACAAGTGCACCATGCCATGACAGAATTAGGAATCACACATCCAGAGGTCTGGAGATGGTTTGCAGAGGCTCATGGAAGGAATATGCTTCATGATGTGTGTATTCATATTTGACATGGGGATATCCTCCACTCTCTGCAGGAAGGATGTCATGTGGCCAGAGGAAAAGGGAAGATAGTGGATGCATGGGGCTATGTGAAAGGTTTCCTGGGTAGTAGTGAAATGAAGAGCTATTCCAAAGATGACACAATGACCAGAAGGTACCACCAACCATACATACACAGCAGTAGACTGGGCCTGATTTGAACATTATTCCTGTGTAAGTATAGAATATGAATGCCATGCAATGCCACAGCAGCAACACTACATCTGTATGACTGTAACACTGTCATGCTGCACTTTATGGAGTATAACATCCCTGTATGCTGAGGAGAATATTTTGGGAGGAGTGTAGGACATAGATGTGGAGTCACATCCCTGTGTAAAGTGGTCTCAAAAGTGATAGGTGTAGGTATAGACACAAGTTGCCTGCTGTCAGATTAGAACTCCATATAGATGTAAGAAAAGTAGCTTTAAATACAGTAGTTAATGCTCCTCCCACACCACTGGTTTTAAATTGAATAATGTCACCGTGTAAGTTATATAGGATTACACCATCATTGCATGCTTCAATGACAGGGTTTGACATAGCTATGGACTCACATATCATTCTAAAATTGTCACTATAGTGAGTCTTGAATGCACACACAGTTGATTGGACTACAAATAAAACCCTTACCTAACTATTTACAAAGCACAACACATAACAGAAGTGCCACACACAAGTCTGTCTTTTACAGTGTCTGACAACACTTTATAAATAATGGCATCAGTAGTGTCTGGTGAGAAGAGGATGGTAAGAGCAGTGTTCCACATGCTGATATAAAATGATCTGTCAAATGTCAACCAAGTGTATTCCCACACACACACACCAGTTAACTGCAATGGGATTAGAACCCCTACCTTACTACACTGACTAGAGAACTCAATATATAATGCAAGAACCACAGCACAAGTCTGACTTTTACAGTGGCAGACAGCACCTTATAACTGATGACATCAGCAGTCTCTGATGAGAAAGGATGGTAATAGCAGTGTCCTACATGCTGGTGCAAAATGATCTCTTGAATGTCAGCCAACTGAACAAACACCCCCCCCCCAACTGACCTCAGTTAGAACAAAACTTTGACCTAAGTAAACCAACTACAGAACTCAGTATTTAACACAAGCACTGCAGCACAAGTAAAGACTTTTAGAGTATCAGACAACACTTTATAACTGATGACTTTAGCAGTGTCTGGTGAGAAAAGGATGGTAATAGCAGTGCCTCACATGTTGGTGGAAAATGGTCCCTTAAATGTCAACCAGCTAAACAAAAACACATATACACACCCCAATTGACCACAGCGAGAACAAAACACCCTACCTAACTAACTAAACTGACTAAAAAGCTCAGTATTTAATGCAAGCACCATGGCACATGTCTGATTTTCACAATGCTCAGGACAATTTATAGTGGATGACATCATGCAATGCTTGAGAGATGATGTTGTGAGGCCTGAAATAAATTGATGTGTAGACATGTACAGCTGTCAAGATATATGTACCCCATGGCATTGCATTGATGACAGTGGGATACACAGTTATACTCTTCTGACTAGATACATACAAGTTAACCACAGGGAAATTAGAACCCCTACCTATCCACATACACCAGCTACAGAACTTAATATTTAATGCAAGTTCCACAACACAGGTCTGACTTTTGCAATGCTACAGGACAATTTATAGTGGATGAAATCATCATTGGATGTTTGAGAGAAGAAGTTGAGTGGCCTGAATTAAATGGATGTGTAGTCATGTACAACTACCGAAATATTGGTATTTCATGGGATTGCACTGATAACTGTAGGATGCACAGTTATGCTCTTCTGAATAGACACACACATACACACAAGTTGACTACAGTGAGATTAGAATCCCTACCTAACTACGTACACCAGCTACAGAACTCAGTACTTAACGCAAGTGCCATAGTACAAGTACAGCTTTTATAATGCTGTCAGAGAATTTATAGCGGATGACATCATCACTGGATGTTTGAGAGACTATGTTGGGATGCCTGTATAAAATGGATGGTTAGCCATGTATGACTTTCAAGATATTAAAGTTCTGCAAGTTACCAGATTTATGAGTGTGCAAAGTATAGTATTTGCTGCTGTACTTCCAATGTGCAGGTATACTTTAATGGACAGCATTACAAACTATATGCAAACAGCTGCTCACATTACTGCAAGTATTAGACAACCTGAATGTGACTTGCCAGCATAAAGATGAACATGGCATGTAAAAAAGCATTTTCTTATTTATTTCTGTAGTTTAGTTGATATATTTATGAACAGTTACTGAGATACCAGGTTTTAAGTACATGACTGCAGATAGCACATGACTACAATGCAAATATGTGTTCTTTCCTTACAAAGTGCCTTCCCTTTGGTTGTGTTTATACATGCACTTTAATGGGATGAAAATTAAGTGGACAGCAAACATGAGTAATACATGCTAATGTGCACCTTCTATAGCACACCACCAAGCAATGGGTTTGCGTGATCAATGGCAAAGTGTTTGCACATGCAAGATACACATTTAGGGAATCCTACTTGAACTTGAAAAGTACTTATCCATATTAGCTAGGGTAGACGCATTAATCAGATACTATGGTGTTCATAAATAGTTCATATCAGAAATGTTGTGTCATAAATTGTCTAACCTTAAAAAACGTATTTATACTGCTTTCCCCATTTGTACATAATTAAGCGACAAGCAAACGCAGGCTTCTGATTCATTGATAAAATTATGAGAGTTCTATTATTTGCTTTACTCCGCATAAACACGTTAAGTGGAGAGGGTCAGCAGACATAATTTTGGATAGTACTGAGTGTAACTAAGTGTAAAAAACACAACTGTTGCATAGCTGACTCTGTGGCAGCAGAAGTAAGTGCATTGCTATATTTATTTTGAGCCCAGATGAAACAGGGTTTAAATCCAACTGTATGTAATAATTTTAATTATGTATTCATAATATAATTAAATAATTATTTAATCTGTTTTAACTGTGTGTTTCCTTAGTGCAGTGGGTTTAAGCAGCATTGTGCAGAGTTAACTGTGCCATGCCATAGGATGGGAAGAGCCATTCACTGTCACTTGGGATTGATGCAAAACTCCACATAAACACGGAAACAAAAAGTGAATGGCTTCATTAGGGGCCATTTCTGCCATGCATTTGGTGTGTGATTCTATTTTTTGACCAGATTAAAGATACTAAAATGGGGTAGACAGGAAAGTGATGAAATGGGAGGCAAGTGAGGGGGGGGGCGGACAAAGGGAAAGCAATATAGAAATGTCAATGAGGGAGGTAGGAATGAACCATAGCTATCCACTTCTTCAACAGTGTAAAATGCAAACACATATAGAATATTGACTAAATTTGGATTGTAACCTCAACAAAGAAGGGTGGTAACAATGCAATCATGTTGTATAGCCAATTGGAAAGAATGAAGTGTATCAAGAAAACACATGCAAAGTGGAGAGCTATGTATGGGATGACATCTTTTTGTTAGGACAGGTGCCCATTTATGATTATTTATTTCAGTAAGAGGAATGTTGGGTAAGGGATATAAGTATTTCTGGGTGAGGTAAGTAGGGTAGGTGAGTGAGGAAGTAGATGCAGACAAACAGTAAAAACAAGAGAAGACACAGGGATGGTGAGGGACGCAACAGGTTAGGGATACTCTGATTGTGGATAGGCAGGTGATGTCCATCAAACATGGAAACAGTGACAATCTAGTCCTCATCTGCAGAACTATCATCACTGCCCCCTTACTCCACTGGCTGGTGGAGTGCTAAATGTCTTTGTTTATGCACTATAATAGAGAGTATCCTACCCATCCAGCAGAACCTTCACCAATTGTGCTCTCTATGACCTCATGCACCAAGCCTGGCATCTCCTGGTGGGTGATAAAATCCCCACCTCCACTACTACTCCCAGAGGGTACCACAGCACAAGCTATGGGGTTAGTGCTACCTGATGTGGATGGCCCAGGTAGTGCAGGGGCAGCAGAGGCAGTACTACCAGGATGGGTCCCATATGTGCTGCGCATCTATGCAGGAGTCAGTGGAGCCATGGCAGGCTGAGCCACATTGGTTGGCCTATCTACCTCTGCTGTAAAGCATTTTGTGAGCTGTAGAAAATGATGACATCAAAATGTTGTGACCACATATATAAAAATAAAAAAAGAGAGATAAGGGTTGGAATAAGAGGAAAAAAAGAAACGATTAGTACTATCATATATAAAATGCAATAAATCAGTGCAGTATAAAGCATTTATTTCTACTTTTACATTTAAGTATACTGTTTAAAAACTACAAGCTATATCTGATGATTGCTGCAAGTAATCCTTATGATGTACATGTACTGCACATATGCTTGATCAAATAATACATATTAAGTTAATAGCATGGCATGTATGCCACTTCTGTTGAAATTATTATGTAATACTTTTAAATGATTTTACTATATATTTCTCACTTGTGTATTTGAGCCCACACTGTCAGACTACAGTATTACAATTGATTCTTACAGTTGGCTAGTGCTACAGACTGAAGCATGCAAGCTTGATTTTATAGTTAAAATATGCATGCTTAATTTGTTACTACTGTATAAAAGAGCAATACTTTCAATAAAATAATAGTTATGGTGTGTTGTATACATACCCCTTGCTTCCCTCAGTCTTTCTAAATACTCAGCATTGGCTTCCCTATTCGATGTTATCTCCTGTTTGGCTGTAGAATGAAAAGAAGCCAGCAAGAGAAGAGCATTATGCATACCAGGCTTGCTTTGATGCGGATTTCTATCTAATTTAAATTCTCTTTATCTATAGACATAACAACTGTTGGATGTCAGCAGTGTTAAACTCATCCAGCCACTGGTTGAGTGTATCCTGATTGTGCCTTTTGAGGTCATTATAGTGGTACCTGCACTGATCTCCAGTGTGGTAAAAATCCAGATGCACTGGAGACAGCCTTGGCCAGATTATTCCAAGCCATAGATTTGTACTGAGACCCAGTATAATTCCCTTGCAGCAGACTTCAGCTGTGGTACTTTACAAGGAGTCTAATAAAAATTCTGGACATCTTGACACCCCACCTTTCAGCCTTAAATTGGGTACCTTCCCTTCTATGTCCAGATATGTTTGCTCAGGGCAAACAGCGACAGATAAGAGTGATTTCCCGCCAATTCATGTTATATCATTTAATGCTAATGGGCAAACCCAAATGACCATTGCAATTGCATGACATTAAGCAGAGAATAACAGTGCAAGACAGAGAGGGAAGAAATGTTTGAAATAGAAGGATTAATTTGACAGTTGCCATTACTCTATGGTTAGTTGATTTAACTTTGTATTCATATATTGGAGGTATAAATTATATGACCTGACAGATTTGTTCTGTGGCTTTACAGACTGATAAAATTAATTTGTACAATGTGGGATTCAAACCTATGCAACATAGACAAAACATACCCTTCTGCATAGGTGATTTTTTTTATCCTTGCCACAGAAAAAGTACTTTTCAGACATGCTCATTAATTATATATAAATATACACAACAAAATGAGGGATTTAACCATGTATGTGTGTGACCTGACAAGGTCTGGTTTATACATTCATGCATGTATGAGTATCATTGAAGTCTGAAGTCCATCCAAGGCCAGAAAATATATTTATAATTACAGAAACATAATTGTCAGTATACCCTCAGTCACACATATAATTCATATGAGCTCCTGTTCTATACATACTTATTTATAATTATGTTTATATTGTTTTATATTTTATAAAAGTGGGTGTACAAGCATTAATCTGGCTTTGTAATTGTGTAAATGAACAACTATAATTGTACTTACACCCATAGAGACACATATGTGATATATCTCTGATATTCTGTGTATGCTCAAGCCACCTGCTATAGATAGTTATTTATATGTATAAGTAGTTTTATACTGTTAAATTCTATATAAAATAATTTGAACCATCAGTAAGAAAAGCTGGGTCTTAGCTGGATTAGAACCCAGGTTCACATATACTACAACCCTTAACTTACAACTGCTGCCACAGGAAAAATAGGGTGAAGCTGTATATTTTCACATTCATTACTCTGTGTACTGACTATCTCACAATGCCACTTAGTGTGTTTGTGTGTTGTTAAACCATAAAAGATACAATGTATCCATTTTGAAATTGCCTACTGTCTGCTTCCTGTCTGCAGGTGTTCTGGACATGTAGGTGTTGTGGAAGATTGCTGACCAATGCACAATGCTGCTTAGTGGGTTTTTACAATGGTAAGCAAAAAATGCAACAAAGTACCCATTTTGAAATTGACTATTGTCTGCTTCCTGTTTGCAGGTGTTCTGTCTGCTTCATGAGTGGGCCATTACAGTAGGTTTGTGCAAAGGTAAACCATGTACAAATGTGGCAGGCAAACTCATCTTATTTTTATCCTTCTAAGCAGTGTTTAATAGGTTTTATCCTTAAAAGACAAATGTGGGACTTGAGCCGTGATCTAGAGATAGTATATATTTTTGTGGTTCATCATGTTTACCAGGTGTGTTACACACACACTTGATTCACAGGTGTAATTTATGTACTCTTTATCATAAAAGTACATTACATACAATTGATGTATCTATTTCACTGTGTTAGTGCTAAGCCACACACTGTTCAAATAGTAATATTAAAAACATAAATAAATAAACAACATTACGAAATAAATTTTAACACACATTAAAGATTTTTACACAAGTCTGGATTTGAATTCTCTTACCAATGAACTTACAAAACACAGTAAGGGTGTATTAACCCTCTTTGCCACAGAAACAACTTTGCAGCAGGAATGCAAATCATTGTACATATAAATCAAATTCCATTTCATCCACAGTATTAACAAGACATATAACACTTGTACACTCTCAGTCGTTTGTACATGTGTTAATTACATATTTAGTGCAATGACTGATCACACAACCATTTATTAGTATTGTTTGCACCAATGCAGCTCTGACTTCTCTTTGCATTGTATTCATTCTTCTATTATCTGAGCAGTAATCTCAGACAGGCAATCTGTAAGGCATTTTGTATCATTGTCATTAAAATGTATGAAAATATTAAATGACAATAATATACAGTTCCAACAAAGGCAGAGACAATTAGTGAACAGAAAGTGAGAAATGTGTGTTGCTTGATACTTTTTAAAACCTTGACACAATTACTTCTACACTTTGTAAGTGCAACATAGGTGACACACACACTGCAGGTAAGGGATTCTGAATTGCTGCTGTATTTTCCTTCTTCCTACCTGTAATCATTCAAAGTTGCAATCCATTAGCAAGTATTGTATTTCCTTCTCCCTTCCTGTAATCATTCACAGTTGCAATCCGTTAGCAACTAACACTGAAGGAGTGCCTGCACTATGTTTACCCCTGGTACACGCAGCCAAGATTTTCGGAGTCAGCAATTCTAATGAGTTCACACCTCATTTTGCATCTTCAGTATGCTCACTGGCCTGAATCTACACAATAAAAAGATTACTGTGCATCTAGGAAACCTGAAGGTGAGGAGAGGTGTGTATGTGGACAAAACAGAAGAAGATTGCTATTACTTTGGATTTATCTCCACAGAAGACTACTGATCTTGATAAAGTTTGTTTGAATTTTTCAATTACTTACTAAATTTGCTCAAGTTACTAGGAAAAATATTTATATATATTTATATATGCATTAGCACATGCAACATTTAGCTGTATGCACTTCTTAGACGTTTATTGATGGCATAGGCTTTTTTGTCAGGGCATTTTACTTTCTTAGATACACAGACTTATTAATTCTCATCACAAGTGTTATTGTTACAACTGTTTCTCTCACACTTTCTTATGTTATTTCAGTGAAATATAAATGCCTTATATTGTCAATGACACAGGGGTGTTAGCCTTCTAAGATGGCCCGTAGACACCTCTAGGGAAGTGCTGGCCACAGGTAGAGGTGACTCACAATTGCATAAAATGACTTGTCTGTGGTAAATGTGTACACATTTTGTGAGAATTTGTTGGAAAGCACTTATAACAATTGACTGATTTGTTATTCTTTGGTATAAACTGTCATCTGCCTGTTATTTTGGGGGTAAAAGAGCCAAGTGCCATTTGTGGGTTGCCACAACCAAAAACTTTATTTAAAGATATTTGCTCTTGTTAGTCCTTGTTTTGGATCAAACTTTGGTTTGTGTTTGAGTGTGATATATTATAACCACATAACCTTTTGTGTGCAAGTGTGATATGTTATAACCACGTAACCTTTTATATTTTAATATCTGATGTTTGTGTTTCTCCAGTGGGTAATACTGAAAAATTAATAATAGGTGTATATACAAGCAAGACTTTTATTTATGTGTTATTTATATGTAGTGTCATTCTTTTTTGCTTTATGTCACCTAGGATTATACTACCCAAGTGTCCCAATCATTGAAAACCTCCCTTCAATGATTTTGAGAATTATGTAATTGTCCAAGCATTTAGACAACATGGTGCCTTTCTGCTTGAGAGAGGATGCCGGGATGTGTCTGGACGAATGCATATTTGGAACAAGGTAGTGAACAACATTAATGCTGTACAGAGGCACAGCAGGACATATGATCAGATGCATCATAGGGCCACAGATATGATTTCTTCAGCCCATAAGAGAGCAGCTGAAGTGGAATGTGGATAGCTGGCTAAGGGGGGACTACAACCCCCACTGACTCCAAATGAAAAGTTCCTGTCCACTGTCAGGGATTCAGGGAGGTCAGTGGAAAGTGTCCAACAGCATGTGATTGATGTTGGTGCTGCTGTTTCATGGTTACACCCCTTTTAGGTTCTGTTGTAACCATTACCATCCCTGCCCACCTTTCCAGTTTTGTAGCAGGGGACAGGAATGGGTTTTCTAACTCCTGGATTGTAAAATATAATATAGACTTTAGGTCTATTAAAAAAATTGTGTTTAGAAACTGGAACATCTTAAAGGCAGACAATGTGGTTTTCAATACCCTAGGTGAGGTATCCAAGATTGTTTTTAAGATAGGCAGAAATGTTAAAAGTTTATTTGAGAGTCTACCCCTTCCGCCTCCATTAGACCATTTAGGGGTATCTGTAAATGTGGAGCTTACATTTAAATGTCTATTCATTTTGAAAAAGTCTATTACATTAGGCAATTATTGTAACTCCAAAATTAAGTTGACTAATGGTAATTGTCTTACCATGGGAGTTCTTTACATTGCCCGTTGTTCAAACTGTTCTTCGTTTTACATTGGCAAGACTGAAAGACAATTATGGAAAAGGATATACAAACACACCTATGATATTTTAAGGCCGAATAATAACAATTCTTTCTTTAAACATATTATTACCTGTTAGGATTTTAAAAGATTTCTGTTTGCCATTTTGGAGGTTATCCCTTGCAATGAGTGAGGGGTTCCTGAGAAACAAGAGGGGAGCAAAGAGAATTATTCTGGCAACTTAAGTTAAATGCTTCTGTTTTTCCCTGGCTTTAATGAACATATTTTTATTTTGCCTGCCCTGAAACAAAGGGCTTTTAAGTTATGAAATGTTTTTAACTATCATATCAACTAGTTTTATTTGGTTATTGATCATTTGCTGTTTGTACTGTTATTATTTCACTTCACGGGTTTTTCATTCACTCAGGGTTTCATCAACTACTGCTCATTATTTATTGCCTTTTCAATTTATGAAACATTAGTTCCTTTGGCCATAATGTCTGAGCACAATTTTAAAATGTATATTTTAAAATGTACATGCATTTATAATTTACTAGTGTTTTGTTTTTATCTTGTAACATTCCTAAAATACTTTCAGTTTGCCTCTTGTTAATATTTTTAATATTTTTCAGTATTTATTAAGTAAGTACAAAACCAGTATTGAATGGTTCAATCCACATTAATTCTCATTAATATTCATTGCAGGGTCATATGATCCTCCATTGCTTTTATTTAAACTTGGGTAAATGGCTAGTAATTGGTTCTGAAGTCCCACTTGTTATTAGAGATGAAAGCACTTAATCATTTTACGTCTTTCATTTTAAATAAAAGTTATTTCTTTTTAACCAGAATTTGCTATCCCTAATTTACTACAGAATATAGGTTCCCATCCTATGGTTCAGTATTTAAAGTTTCCTGCAGGAAGAGTTTGTTCTTGGGTATTATTTCCAGTTCAAGACACCCTTTCACACTAAGTGAGACATTTTTTTCTTTTGTTTTTGAGTTTTTGTTTCTGCTGCATGGTCACAAGCTTACATTTTTGTTCTGAGTATTGTCACAAGTAATCCCGACAGTGGAAATGTAGGACTCTTACCACATGATGTCAGAGTACTGGCAGACTCTGATGACGATGGTGGCCAAATACAGGCACAGTTGGGGGGGTGTAGAGGTTTAATCTGATACTGAGGTTGACATTCAGCCAGCCCTTCTAATTCCATTGGACACAGCCAATAAGCCTATGCATACCTATTCTAGTGAGCCCTCAGATATTGGACAGGTGGAGGGTGAGACACTTTATCAGGGTAGTGTGGTTACTACAGCTTCAGTGCCTGTTGACTCTGGCCATATCCAAAGTGTGGGCAAGGCGTCACACAGGAGAGTTGTTGGGATGCTCAGAAGGGGCCTGCTCTCCACCCTCTGCCCAATCTTGGTGTGCCTTTCCGTGCCACCTGATGTATGTTTGGGACCACCATGGAGGCACAGGCATATTCCAATAAGGACTCTGAGGAAATGCTTAGGGTTGTAGATGTAGCGCAGGCTGACATGCATGACTGCCGCCACCATGTTTCCAATTCAATCTATCAGATGAATGACATGTTGGAACAGGTGGTGTCTGTAATGGAATGTCTACTGGGAGGTGGACAGCATCCACATGGATGTAGGTCAGCCACACCATCTGATATTAGATGATGTGGCCATGCCCAATCATGCTCCCATAGTGGCATTACTTCCACTGCTCCATCAGTGGTTGAGGTGTCCACAACTAGACATGGTAAGCCATGGAGTTGTGGTCCTGGGTGTATTCATGAGGAAAGCTCATCCAGCAGACATCAGTCATGTCAGGGTAGCAGCAGAGCATCATACTATGGACATGAACATGCCAGAGCATGTCTTGGCAAAGTCAGTTCTCACTGTCAGAAATGATGATGATGAAATGACACCTCTACCATGCACAACTCATACTTGTCTGACATACCAAGATGTAGAGCTAGCACAGAGCTTGGCTGTGTTCTTGTAGACACTCACACACTGATTTCACCTTGATTGCCCATACATATGCAAACACATAACAGTTAAATGGGTCAGTTGTGAGGCTTACAGCTCATTTTATCTCAGTGGTCACAATTTGATGTCATCATACTTTATCCAAATGTCTGCCTGTCTGACTTTCTTACTCACATACTCTCACTACATTTTTTGTGTCAGCCTAGGCCTCCTGCTCCCCCCCCACCACAAACACACACACACACACACACACACACACACACACACACACACACACACACACACACACACACACACACACACACACACACACAAAACACGCTGTGATGATAACTGCGCTATATCCCTGTTTTACAGCTTTTGAACTCAGGGTGCATAGCTGACTTACTTATTAATATATCTGTGTGTGATGCTGATTTGCAAATTCTACTGCTTTCTTACAGGTTTTTGTAATTTGCACATCCCTTTCAACCTCTTAGACCAACAAAGCTGCACCAAGACATAAATAAAAGTGAGGCAAAGGCCCAACAATAGGGGTAATTTTTAAATAATTTGGTCTTACAAACTTAGAAAGTTGATAGAATAACAGGTTTTGTATTACCATATGATTTTTCTGAGGGTTATGAAGTCTGAAACTGAAATGTGTGTCATTATTTTCAAACTTCAGTCTTTAATGATTTGCCAGTACAAAAGAATGAGGCCAAACTGTGGACATTCTGTGAAAATCTGATCTGTACATTTGAGAGGAATGAATGTGTAAATCTTGTCTGCATAAGGCCTATTAGTTGACAGAGGGCACATGTGTTGACATAAGACAGTGCTGTCAGTTCCTGTAGCATGTCTCTATCCATCCTGTAGTGCTCTACAATTTCAACATTATGCAGACCATGGAAAATTAAATGGTGTCTAAACACCCTTCTCTGTTTTGGCTGAGATCTATTAAGAGCAGCAGCAACATAGACTTGGGCCTGCTGCACAAACACATGAATAAGAGCAACAGCAGCCCCTAACATTCTTTCCATGCAGACTAGCTTCCATGGCTGTATTTCAATAGGTTTTGGAATATGCAGGGAAAATCTACACTGAGTCTAGGCGATTGCTATAATTATCATGTCATGATGTTTATTGTGCATGCACAGCTCAACACGGCATGTAGAGCCACGTACTGAATACATAATGGTGCTCTATTGTGTGCGTGTCATGCCACAATATGCACATGGTTTTAGCAGACCATATAGGCTTTATTGTATCTGCACCAATACATTTTTAAGACATGTCTGTATTTGTATTCCTAGTGAATGGCTTGAAAGTAAAAGTAATGCTAATAGGTAGATGTATGAAACAAAGAGGTCCCTTTAGTTCTACGTTTTGTGGTTTAGTGTTGAATGCAGTTACACAAACTTTAGAAAAGGATGTGCATCAAGCAATATTTTGTGTCAAAGACAATTAGGAATGCTGTTAGTGTTTCCATATGCCGATGACCTGGCAGTAATGGTTGGAAGATCCTTGTGGAACAGTATTTTCATGGATATATTAGTTGATTTAAGAAGAAGGCAGTGGTTGTAATTATCTTATGAGAAAGGGTTTGAGAAAGGTTCCTGTCATGGTAGTATTCTGATAACTTTGCAACTAACTCAAATTTTTGGGAATCCTTTTGAGAATTATAAGGTGATTTTACATATGTTGGGTTGAACAATTTTAAGCCATTACAGATGTCTGGAAACTGTATATCCTGTCATGTAGTGACATGGTCTATCTAATTCATTCAATGTTATTAGGGAAACTGAACACCTTAGTGTTTGGTAAAAAAAAAAAAAAAAACTTTAGGAATTTTTTTCTTTGTGCTATAGAGAAACAGATTGAATCTAATTAAAAAGTGTTGTCCTTTGTAGTAATGTTGGAAAAGATTGTCTCATTATTTGTTTTTCCTTTTGAACTTACTATTTTTTCATACCACTTCAAAGCTGATGTATGTCCTTGTAGAGACTGTCTGTGGTAGTAGGCAGATCACGTAAGAAATGTATTTATGGGTGAATATAAAAACAAGTTGTATATAACTACAGCAAGAAACATCATTCAAACTTAGTGAAACGAAAAATTCATGATACAAAACAGTATAAGGATGCAGGTATTCAAAATATGAATATATGCTATAAACATGTTATGTACTCTTGTATTCAGATAGGTCCATGTTAGCATGTTTCTGATGTATTAAAGAAGTTTTATACAAAGAAAAGAAATCCCATTTATGTGAGGTGAAGGACTTTGTGGAGACTGTCCTCAGTTAAGTGGTTTATGACGTATAAAGTGTTTAGTGAAAAAATGTGTCATCTAAACATTTTCAACAAACAATGTACTATACATTTCTGACAAGCTAAAAATATTAAGGTTGTATAAAAAGAGTACAGATCTTTGGAAAGAAGAGAGATAACAGAAAATAATGTAGATACTATTGTTTATGATCTTCATGCACAAATAAGAGAAAAGGGTACTGGTGCTATTGACAAGGCATTGTTTACTTTTTTGTTTACATGTATGGGAGCTTAGATGTGCTGAAGTATTGCATAAAAAAATTGAAACTGCAGCATTTACAAAAAAAGTAAAATATTTGCCATAGCTGAAGAGATGGCGTGGATAAATGGATGACTATATTTACCTATCATTTGTAAGTGTATTGTTAATATTTTTGTAAATACGTAAAGCTGATAAAGTATTTAATAAAGACCTCTACTATTTTTTTCAATAAGTGTTGTGGGATCTTTTACATACTTCTGAGTTTCCACCAATTCATGTAGATAGGGCACCAGTTTAGTATATCATTTGAATGATGACATACACACAGGAGGGCAGCATCCCCCTTATGTGTCACCGCAGTGTCAGCATTAGAAAATGAATCCAAGCACCTTATTTGGGAATAGAACACACACAGCCTTCTGATCCTCCAGAACCAAAATTAAGTGTGCTACCTATTAAACAGCTGACACTGACCTGTTTTATGGAACTAAGTACATTTTGAGGGGTCTATATTATATGTTCAAAGTTTTAAAACTTCAACACTCATATGATTGACACCATATAAGACAAGTTTTAAAACATGGAACATATAATAAAAAGTAAACAAAAACAAATATAACTTTTCTGAATGCTCTGAGCAGGGGCCAAACCCCCCTGCACCCCCATACCCCCTGCTACTTAAATATACCAACTCCAAGATTGTACTACAGTGCAGTAAAGGGAAATATTCCCTACAGCGATCCCTGTTGAAATGCCCGACCTTTCCAAAGTTCACTCATATGGTGTCAACTGTATGAGGCGCGAACTTTTGAAAGTTTGACCTTCTGATATAGACCCCATTTTGAGCATACTTTTGTTTGAACACAAACTTTATGTTATAAACAATCCATGATTAGTAAAAAAAAGTTCAGCAGCAATTTGCCACTCATGTTCAAATCTGGTAATCTTATCTATAAATAGGTTCATAGGTTCATACTAGGCTATCTGCCCTGGGGCAATTATAAGCCTAGCCCGATTCTGTATGGCTTACGCCACCCCTTGATTTGAGTATACTGTGCCCTTTTTAAGGTTTAGTTTACTGTGCCTCTGTCCAATAGTGACACGGGAGTAATCCCTGGGACAAACCTATGATCCCCCATCCACCTATCGAGATTCTTCTTGAAGAGATTCAGTGAGGTGCTCTGCCTCACATGAACTGGAATTCTATTCCAGAGCAAAGGGAGCCTCTGGGTTATGAACCTGTCCCTCCAGCAAGTTCTATTTATTTCTGTGCTGAGGTTCAAGTCCCTCGAGCGTGTGGCTCTAAGGGATTTAGATTTACTGAGGTGGAGCATGTCCATTAATTCTGGATTTGACATAGCTTTGTATGTCAGGCATAGATCGCCTCGAAGTAGGTGGTATGCAACTAAGTAGAGCTGGAGTTCTTTTAACCGAGCAGCATATGGCATCTGTTTGAGACCCTTGATCCTCTTGGTGAGATACTTTTGGGGTCTTTCTAATTGCTGCAGGTGTTGGGTAAGGTACATCCCAAAAGGGGCATTGTATTCTATGATGGGCCTGATGAGGGATGAATAAAGGGGCACGATTATCTCTCTTGATCTAGATGTGAAACCCTTCATGATGAGGTGGGCTATGTAGAAGGTCTTTCTAACCACTTTGGCAATGTGGTTTTCAAAGGAGAGATTGCTATCAACTTGGGTCCCCAGGTCCCTAATAACTTTCTCTGTACTTAATGGGTTTCCACCTATGTGGTAATTTGTAGGCACATTGTTTTTGCCAAAGGGTATGACTATACATTTTTTGGCATTTAGCTTTAAACCACGGCGCTGGCACCAGTTATCTGTCTCTGTGAGACCTTTTTGAAGGATGTTTGTGTCAGCTGGAGAGTTGATTATGGCACCAGTTTGCAGTCGTCTGCGAACTTGGTGAGCCATAGTCCTCCCACGTTTGCCTGTACCTCGGAAAAGTATATACCGAACAAGAGTGGTCCCAGGACAGAACCCTGTGGGACGCCACTTGTGACCGGTTTCGAGTCTGACATGGCTCCAGCAACTCCCACTCTGTGGGTTCTGTCTTTGAGCAAGTTTGCGACCCATCTTGTGACATAGGGGTTTATATTTAAGCTGGATAGCTTATCTATGATGCCCGAGTGGGGTATTGTGTCAAATACCTTTGCAAGGTCCAGATAGGCTGTGTGGACTACCTTCCCTTCATCTATGGCTTTGGTGACTGTTTTGAAGAAGTCAACCAGGTTCAAAAGGCAGGATCTGCCCTTAACAAAGCCGAACTGGGTAGGATCTAGTGTCTGTAGGTCCCCAATGTCTTTGTTTATGAGCTCCATGATGATCCTCTCCATAGCCTTGCAGACTAAGCTAGTCAGGCTTATGGGGCGATAGTTACATTTTACAGTGTTTCTTGAGAAGGTGAAGTAATCATGATACAGTTAAATAGATTATTCATCTCAGCAATATTGTGTTTTTATATAGCAATATGATGCAGACTCACAATTCACTTTGGTAACTTGGTCAAGGAGGTTTTATATCATAATATGTGGTAAATTCTCATCATTAATGTTATTCTGTTAGGATATAAGGCAGTGAATAATAGCTTCAGCTTAGAAGTGAACTGTTAGAAATTTCATATGTCTTGGTGGGTATTTTATGCAGGCAGGTTAGCTAACTAGAAATGCAAAATCTCCTTTAAAGCAAAAAGTTATGAATAGAAGAATATGATTTTATGGGATAACGGAAAAGTTTATTTTTATCAGAATCCCTTGTATTAGTACAATGGGGCCATGGTACTCCATTTTATGATGATTACAGGATTAGCAGGTTAGTGAAACGCAGTTTAACTGTGTAGAGTTGAAGTTTGGACTGAACTAATCAAAACAGTCTCTGTGGGGTATGAAATAGTGAATCTGTAAAAAACAAATACAAAAAAAAGATAAAATGTGTCTGCAACATACGTCAGCTCATTCTCCAAGCTTCAGTTAGAACATAACTGAAGTCTTCTCTGTAAAATGATTCATTCAGCATTTTCTACTGCCGTATTTTATGAATGAAGTGTGTTTATAAAAGTTCTAGACTTGCACAGTAAGCTTTATAAACCTGACAGCTTCATTTATAAAATTCTGCACAGGAAAATACAAGAAAACTGAACAAATCACATAATGTACCATACCATACCACAAGTAAGCAAACAAAGTTTAGAAGCTTGATACAGCATAAAACAGTTTTTAGGCTGAATGATTGAATCTTTGGTTGGGTATGTATAATGGTGGTGGAGGATCTGTCAAACTATAAAGTTGTGAAGTAACACAGTAACATTCCCACAGCAAGGTTAACTATAATTCTCAGAAGATAAGCAACATTATAACATTTAGTGCAACAATGTGGCAACACTGAAGACATCTATTTCTATGAACTATAATATGTACCATTGTATAAGTCAGCTGTACAGTGATGAATTGCACTGTAACATCTTAACTTTAGCTAAAACGTAACTCATTAAAGATACACATACCTAATATAAAGAGAACTACATTTTTTTGGTGGAATTAGATTATTTCAAGGAATGCATACCACAAACGCTCTTATTCTTCCAAAAAGATAAAAGAATACCATGTGTAATAGAATGACAGCCCAGAACTCTGAGAAAAATGTACAATTATGTTTGACCAGAGCAAAAAGTAATATCTGATTTTAGTACCATGCTTTTAAGTGTACTTAGTCAGCTTCCGACCTTTAGACATTGAGGTCATTATTCCTGTAGACATATGCTGACAGGTTTACATATTCCAGAAGTCTTGCATGTTCATCAGGGAAAGTAATGAATTGCACTTCAAGCTGAAGGATTGAAAAATACTCATATTTCACAACAAGTAAAGAAAGCCTAGGACAAAAGCATGTGAAATTAAAACTATTTCCTGTGCAAAACCTATATTGGAGCCTAAATTCACCCACCTCCATTCAGATCCCTTTATACTCTACTTAAACATACAAAAATATCATCCATAACACATAAACCAGTCCAAAGCATTAAACTTCAGACTCAATATAGGACTTTTATGCTTCATAAATAACATTATTTTAAAATATGGAAGGCTGCAAAACAATGTAGGATTCTTTGTAGTTAGTAGTTCAGGTAATATTTAATGCAAGCATTTTTTTTTAGTTCTCTGTTTTAATTCATTTTAACCTATATTCTACAGATGAGAAAACTATATATAACCTTATTGAACTATTACAACTCCTGCATATTAAATTTTAAATGTGAGTCATATTATTAAATGCACAAAAGTTGGCAAAATCCAGTGAGTTAAAGACTAGTTCAAATAAAAACTTTGATGTCACATTGTAATGTTTATATTATTTAGAAAGGTATACAATTTAGCAGCAAAGATAGCGTGTTTAACAACTGCTATCACAAAAGTAACATTAGATGGTTGGTATGTATGTGAACTTACTGCCTCTGTGTTCACACTGACAAAACAGAACAAACTTTCAGTCTATGTGTGAAATTTCTAATAAGAACGGGAAAACTGTTTTCATAGACATATATGGACACTGCACATAACACATTATATGAATGTCAGGAATTAGAACAAGGCAAAAGATTACTCGTGTTTGAATATTTTAATACAATTCTCAAGAGATAAAGCTGACAGTTGGTACAAACTAGAATCATGGACTAACAACGGGATAAATGCAATATAGTACATCAATTCTTGGCTGAAATCCAGTCCTGTTTGTTATTTAAGTGGTTAACAACTACTAACTGATTGTTCTACCCGAGTATGTGTTTTATCAGATTGTATATGTGTATTAGTTCGTCAAATCAGTTTTCCATTTTTATTTCTCATCTGATGAAGGATATGATTAACCTGAAAGATTAATGTTTTCTAATAAATTCTGCATATGTGTCTATACACTGGACGTTTGAGTATCCATTAAAACTATTTCTTTGAACACTGGTTCATTGCTGCTAATAATGTATCATTACTTCAGAGTTGATTAAAAGAGGAAGACCTAAGATAAGGTTTATGGATGTGGTGAGAGAGGACATGCAGGTGGTTGGTGTGACAGAGCAAGATGCAGAGGACAGAAAGAAATGGAAACAGATGATTCACTGTGGCGACCCCTAACAGGAACAGCCAAAAGAAGATGATGATGACTTCAGAGTTGATTATAGATAACTGTGGGTGCATGGTGTCACCCTTGCACCTTATGCTCATGTGCTAGTCTTTTGAAGAAACCATCTTCACATTGCTGGGTTTCAAATGGTATAGTTTGGAAAACTGATGGATGCCATAACTTGTCTGATAATGGCCACATTTCTCAGTTCATGGGTAACTTGCTAAAGCAACCAGAAAATACTATTGTGACAATTCAACATGGCTAAACTTAGTAAACTAGGTAAAACACTATATAGTAGTGTCCCTAAGTAGACTTAGGGACACATGTGGACAGTAGTCTCATCTTTGATAACCATATCGCCACAATAGTCAGGAAATCCTTCTATGTGGCACACCTCATCACTAAGGGCTTTTCATCCAGAAAAAAGGAGGTCATTGTCCCACTGTACTCATCCCTCATTAGACCCATTATAGAATACAATGCCCCATTTGGTATGTACCTCTTAAGACACCTGCAACAACTGGAAAGGCCGCAGAAATACCTTACTAAAAGAATCACAGGCCTAAAGCAGATGCCCTATGCTGACTGTCTTAAAAAAATCCAGCTATACTCTGTCGCATATCATCTACTCAGAGGTGATCTCTGCTTAAAATACAAGGCCATGCCAAACCCAGAGCTGTTGGACATGGTACACTTAAAGAAATCCCAATCCCTCAGAGCCACATGCTCCAAGGATCACAATAAACAAAACATGCTGGAGGGATAGGTTCCTGACCCAGAGACTCCCCAGACTCTGGAATAGACTGCACATACATGTCAAGCAGAGCACCTCTTTGGCCCTCTTCAAAAGGAACCTTGACAATTGGATGGGAGAAAGGAAATTCACCCCGGGGATCATGTCAGTCGCCCTGCTAGACAGGGTCCAGGAAGTAAATAGTGTGGGAAGAAATAGCCAGGGAATTGTTATGGCTAGGCTTGTATAGGCCCTAGGGCCGATAGCCTAGTACCGACCTATGAACCTATGAAATGTAGTTCATAAATATGGAGGAACTCATAGTGACCAAAGGTGCATGGGAAACACCCAACAAAGCAAGATTTCCACCAGAAACCCTGAGTTTGTGACTGCAAGGATACACTCTTGATAATTAATAAGCTTATATATGAATAATAAGTAAATGTGTATGGCTAATTTATTATGTAAGCAGCCTGGTTATTATTCATTACTATTAGTTATTCTTTATTCTGGAAAAGAGTTACTAACCTTAAAGCTAGCGATAAATATTCACAGGTTTGCTAAACCATGTCTATGCACATATATTCATCACAATGCTTTTCACTAAATAAAGTTGGCATTTCCTTTATGGTTAAAGACAGTCTGAAATTAAACCAGTGCTGCAATGTATGCAGTAAGAGCATCTGAAACCTGCTGTGCCTCTGATCGCACATATTACCATCTCAGTGCATTTCTACTTCTTAGTCTAAGTATTAATGAGAAAATATGTTATACCTGAATAATTAGCTCTGCTTGTAGCCTCCTCAGGGGACATGTATTTAAACACATCCTTTCACTGATACAGATGTTTAAGGGACGGAATTATTTTGTGAAAATTCCTTTGTATGCAGTACAGCCTTATTATATCTTTTTTATAGCCTTTGTACACTTTTCAAATCACAATCAATTGCTTAAGCCTGTTCCCATTCCTATAATTTGTCTGTAGTTTTCTTAGTGCTACCCCTACCCAAGGCTAGGACCAATGGTTTCCATAACATGGCTGCCTCTTCTAATTTGCCCCTAATAACACAGGTGAGCATAGTCATTGTATGCTCAGATTCTTATAGCCTGAAATATTTCAGGATACATTAAACATTTGGTTCCAAATTTGGAGATATGGTTGATACGTGCTCCAAAACTTACCCTACTCTGTATGGTTACCCAGAAGTCTCAATATAGTTTAATATAAGAAACATATCTATTGCCTAACTAGCATATAGCAAAATTAGCAGTGTTGCTTTATTGGAATTAATGGGAATTCCATTAATTTTTGACTAGCTGGTATATTTAAGTAAAGTATTTTACAGAAAAAATGTTTTTTGCCAGATAATGACTTATGTCTGCTGCATATATAAGCTTTTGTTGAAATAAGTACATGCAGTTGACATGAAACAAAAAACTCTGGTCTGAGAACACAAATCCATGAGACATGTTGCTTCATATCCTCTGCATCTGATCTTACCATGTTCTGTTATTCAGCTGCTCACTAATTTGTGTTCAGATATACAAAGTGATTCATAAATTAGGGCTTTTATTTAAGAGCATAACAGGTATGACATTATTGAATGCTTTATTAAAACATACATACACACACACACATACCACTTTGCTTTGAATTCCATCCTCTACTTTCTCAACAAAGTTACCAGTTAATCAATAAACAAAGCAACAAAAGAGTAGCCTCAAAAGACATATTGAATGAAACCACAGATGTATGTTCTTTGCAAACCATCATCAATAAATCAATTACACACGTGTTGATCAAGTTACCAAGACAAACTATAATGGCCAATAATCACCAGTACTGTTTCTGTCAACTTTTGCTTTATATGCTGATAACAATTATGTTTCCAATTACGGTAACAAAAGAATTAGAATAACATTCCATTAGAACTATGTTCTCAGTCCCCAACAATTTGTACTCTGGTCCTTCTACATGTACCTCTCAACTGTCCAGATTTTCGCAGAATGTCCAGAGTTTTGCCTCATATTTTTGATCTGTTTCTCATAAAATTGTAGTTTTCTGGCTAATCAATGGCAAATCACTGAGGCTTAAAGTCATAAAATAATGACAGATTTGATTTTCAGACATCATACCTCAAGCTAACGCACAACCTGTTATTTATTTATTCATTTATTTATTGCATTTGTATACTGGGAAGGTTCACTGGGCCAACAAAGTATCCATTTTCAGTGGAGGCCTGGGGACAAAAGCTCCACAGTGATATATACAATACATACAATTTGATAAAAAAAAACTCCAATAGCAATTATAACAATTTAAACAGTGTACAGAGTTTTTGAAAAAGAAAGATAGAAAAGCAGTGCACCTGTGAATAAATCTGACTACTGACCATACAACAGAAATTATTCATATAGAAAGTGGTAATGCAGCTGTGTGTAAAAAAAAAATCAGTTGTTATTTTATCAACTTTCTAAGTTTCTAACAGCAATATTTAAAAAATGTCCCTATTTTTGCCCCCGCCCCCCATTATTTATGGCTTTGTTCAGATTTCTTGCTCTAAGAGGTTGAGGGCTATGTTTCTGCTGCTGTGCAGCATTGGGTGACTTATGTATATACATTAAGTAAACACATTCATATTAAAAATCCATATGGCCTCTCACTGTTTTTATACTATTACATTCTAGTTCATTGCTGAGATGTCCGAGCTTACTAAATACTGTTTAATACATAAAATATATTCTAAATGGTATTCCATGTGAATCTTGAAGCTAATCATGTCATCATGAGATCATTATTAATGCTGTATTAATGATAATAAATACAAATAATCATATATCTACTTACGCTCATTAATGGTAACTTCCTCTTAAATCCCTCCTTATTTCCTATATCCAGTCTACATTCCCTTTCTTTTCATAGTCACATGTTACTTTCATTACACCCCCCCCCTTTTCATCACATCCCTTTTCTACATGCCAAACAACTTCTTCCCTCACCCCATGCTCTCCTAGTCTTTGTCTACCACACTCATCTTAACTTTTTATATTACCCTCACTAACCAATAATTTGATATACTCATATTCCTCTTTAATTTCACTTTTTCACAATATTAATCTACAATACTATACATATTGATCTCTA
>NC_056731.1:1761593565-1761713565 GCF_019279795.1 Protopterus annectens
CTATTGCAGGATTTGAACCCAAGATCGTGCACACCATAGCCAATACAATTTGCCATAGAGCCACCTCAGCTGTATAGTTTAGCATGTTTTCTCAAACATACCCTTCTTTACAGCCAGTTTACAATAGGGAAGAGACACTATGCAATTAGGAAGGATTGGTATTTATAAATATATCTATATGTATATATATATATATATGTATATATATATATATATATATATATATATATATATATATATATATAAAAACATACATAGAGAGAGAGAGAGACAGATATGTAGGGAGATCCATATATGTGTACAACAATATATAGATATATTACCAATAAATACTGGTGTATGTGTGTGTATATATATATATATATATATATATATACACACAAACACATACATACACACCCACATTCTGACACACACACACACACACACACACACACACACACACACACACACACATATATACCTACACACACAGACAGACACACACACACACACACACACACACACACACACACACACACACACACACACACACACACATATATATATATATATATATATATATATATATATACATATATAAAATATGTGTGTGTGTATATATATATATATATATATATATATATATATATATATATATATATATAGATATAGATATAGATAAATAGATATATGCATACATGTCCCAAAATGCCCATACATACATATGTTGCTGATAGACCACCCACAACTGGGGCAGCATGCGCAGCTGGATACAAAAGCAGCCATGACACTCACATCTGCCCCCCCCCCACACACACACACACACACTCCAAATAAATAAGTGAACAGTACACTGCTACAGAATCATGATAGGCCATACAAATGGCCAGGCATACAACAACCTCTTAGCAAAACAATTAAATGTCTGAACATAGCAAAGAAAAATACAACCAGTCAGTAATTCACACATGTTTATTATACTCTGATGTCTTGGCCAAAGCCTTCAAGGAGTAAAACATTACCAGAAATGCATGCCTTAATCACAAGAAGCAATTAACAGCTAATTACATAACTGAATACACAGCTTCCAATTACACTCCTCATTTAACCCACTACGGGATAAAGTATCACAGTTAATATTAATACACTGACAGTCTGTACATAACAATTGTCCTTTTATGAATGTTCCATCAAACTGAGGAACAGACTTTTTCAAAAACTGTACCTTGGGACCTACTACTGTACCCATGGTGAGATTTATTCAACTGTACAGCTATAGAATTGCCATATTTCTTATCTGTAATATGTCTCACATTTTCTAACAGCCTAGTTTTAAAACATGTTACTGTCCCCCACATAAAATATGTTACAAGGGCATCTAAGACAATTCCCTAATCATCAATCTCTTGAATGTACAGACTTCAACATGTTTCCCAGCTATTCCGCTCAGCAGGAATTACAGCACTAAATAATGATAGACCAGTATACATATCAACCTTCTACTGTATGATATCTGGACACAGCCTGACATCATTTGTGGACAGAGGCCTAAATACACGGCCATACTTGAAGTATTGCTATTTTGCACTGAGAAAGTTGCTGGTGTTGCAGTGCTTGTTGTAACATATCTTTTCTGAGGGATATAAAGTCAGAAAAACAAATAGATGCTACCATCTACATAATGCAATCACCAGAGTATGCTACTGATTTCCCCAGGACAACACCTGTCTGGGGAACAGCCCATACATAACAGGCTAATCTGTGGCTATTACGTGGATGGCCCTACAGTTGAGAGCTATGTAGAGACAGAACTTTGTCAGACTGAAACCCATGCAGAAGTAGCTTGTGCAGACAAACCCTGTTAAACTAGCAGAAATCCAAACATATAACAGCAATACTCACATTTTGTCCCTAAGTCTTGAACCTTCTCCACCATTTAGTTGGCTTGTCCCCACAAGTCTTGTTGTAAGAGGTAGTAGCTCGCACAACTTCAGGATGTCTTCTTCACAAGTAAGGGAAAGGGCCAACGCCCACTTGGGGTATTCATTTATAGGAGTGTGTTGCCATGATATTGGCTGTTGGAAGAACTACATAGCTGCTCTGCATGCAATTAGCAAGTGGGGAATGCTAATAGGTGCACAGGCCATCACCTGGTCATGAGCATCACCTACAAAAACCATGCTACCACCTATTCAAACCAGCTCTATCCCTGTAGTGCACAGAGAGATAGAGAGACAGACAAATAAATGAAACATAAAGTGGAAAAGAGAAGAAAGAAAAAAGATAAGTGGAACATCTATGCAAGTAATTGAATGTAGTACTTGATCTGTAATAATGGGAAATATGATTTGGAGGAATATATGTCCCAGCTAGACATACTGTACTAATGTCCTGCTAATCAGCTGCTATGGCCATAGCATCTGGCCCTCTTTGCAGTGGGAAACATCACAGACATACCTCTCAACTGTACAGATCTTCATAGAATGCCCACGTTTTACCATCTTATATTTTGTCTGTTCCTCCTAAAATCTGTACTTTTCTGGAAAATAGCTGAGAATTGAAGTCATCAAGTAATGACACACACTTGATTTTAAGACTCCACATCCTTAGGAATATTCACTGTAATGCAAAATGTATCATTCTATGAACTTCCTATGTTTGTAACAGGAATATTTAAAGTCTGTTCCTATTTATTCCCCCATCATTTTAGGCTTGGTCCAGATGTGATACTCTGAGAGCTTGCGAGGTAGGATCACAGCTCAGGAGCCTGACTCACCCTGGGAAAGGACAGTTCATATATGAAAACCGTAGGCGTGTCTGTCAAACAGATGTGACTGTGCTACTGCTAGGCCAGTTAATAGGATATTTTCCATATTTATGTTACCTGTGATTATGAGTATGACACATGTTTGTCTTGTAAAGCTCAGAGACCTATAGAGGGCATGTGCATAGTAAAGTATTGTTGCAGACATGTGTTGAACTGCATGTGATATATTGAATTAATAACATTCAACTGTGATTCTAAGATAGCCACCAGCTAGACTGCACACACTTCAGCTTGCACCAACTACTAAATTCAAATCTAACCTCATCGAAGGCTACTGCTACAGTGTAAATCTACAAAAAAAGCAACTCCTACGTAATTAAACCTAAGTCGCTACCTGAGTTAAGCTTATTTTTATCTTCTGAGTATAAAAATTAGAAATGCATACCTTGGATTTGGGTGATGACTAAACAGTGACTCCTGTACATGTGCCTGGGCCTGCAAGCAGTAAGTAGCAGCTACAAAAAATAAGAAAAGAAGAAAGCTTTCACATAACAAAGAAAAATGGACCAAATGGAAAAACACACATCTAAAACAAGACTATCTCAAATTGCTTCTCCAGACAAGGAAGTTATTACTAAGAGGCAGAAAACTACCAAATCTCAAGCCGAAGTGTCAAAGAACCAAATGAAACCAAAAACTGATCAATCTTTTGACATGGAGGAACTTACTGCATTTGGCAATAACTTGGATCAAATAGCCAAACTGGACAAAATAAGGCTAGAATACTGAGTAATGAGACAAAGATAGAAGAAACACAGAAAGCTTCTTCCATCACTGAAAATTCAGTCAAAGAAATACAACAAAAACTGATTGATCTGGAAGCTAGAGCAAGGAGAAATAATGTATTGATCAGAGGCATCCCAGAAAAATATTAACAGTCACAGCTAGCTAATGTAGCAGAGGAAATCTTCAGTCTCCTTCTTGAAAACAAAGAGCTATCCCAAAAAATTGTAAAGAATACACTGTGCTCTGAGAAAATCTCAGACCCTGGATGCCCCCAGGCAAATATATGTAAGAATTCTAAATGCTGTACATGCACAAGAAATAATTCAAGCTGAATAAAAAGGAAACATATTCTATGGAATGGCTGAAAGATAACCCTTGCTCAGGATCTGTGTCTACAGATAAAACAGTTAAGACAAGCTCTTTCACCATACTGCACTTACTTAGTAAGCAAAAACATTAGATTCCAAATGAAATACCCAGCAACTCTGCCATTTCAATACAATGGCTTAAATTATGCAGTTAAAAATAAAGAAGAAGCAAAAACAGCTTTTCTCAAAGCCTTTAAAGAACTGCCATAAAGTATTTTTTTTTTACACAAACAGGCTCCTAATACAAAGATAATATGCTTCTGTGTATTTTTGGCATACTAATTCTCTCAATGACAAGGTAAAATACCTAAAATACCTGTTTTCTGTTTGAATTCATTGTTTTTCATTTGGGCACTCCAACTACAGCTTAGGGAGCATCTCCACACTGTCACGAATGAACTACATTACCCATAATCCTTTGCAACCATGAATCAGGAAAATTAAGCACAGCTGAGGTCAAAGGAAAAACTATGGTATCCATTCAAGCCCAAAACATCTCAGAAAACCAGTGTTTTCAAATTAAAATGAAAGTAAGGCTCTCAAATAACAGAATACCTGTGGATTTACTTTTTCCTGACTCAAAAAGTGAAGATTCTCCTGTGTGTGTTGTATGGAAGGTAAATCCAGCCTAGAAATAGTACCACAGGTTAATTGATTATATACAAATGGTAATATATAGGTGCTGCTTTTTTTTTCTTGTTCCTTCCTGAATATATACAAGCTGGACTAATAAAATCTTCTGGGTTAGAAACTGTAGCAGCTTTTGCAGCTGCAATAAATTCTCAGCCCATACTAGGAAAAGCAAACCATTGTATTTAGGTTTGTGTTGTTTTACATAGTTTTAAAATATGCTTTCTTAAGCTTTAAAATAAGTATGCATCAAGTGTAAGCATACCAATCTTGACAGCAGATAATATATAGGGATTCTTTGTTTTTCTGTCTCATATTTTTTTTCTTTTTATGATCACAATGCTGTTTTTTTTTTTTTTTTTTTTTGTATATATGCTCGATTCTTACATGATAAATGAACACCCAGGGATATAACTGTAGCAGTAAACGCAGACCCAACAATTAAAAGAACTGCTATATATATATATATATATATATATATATATATATATATATATATATATAAGGAATGTACATAGCAGCATATCAAGGAACATGCAAACACTGTTTGACAAAACTATATTAAGGTAAAATTAGTTGTGTATGTTGTTACTGTTCTATGTGTGAACACAATTAAAACGCGATAGTTTGCTTTGTACTATATTTTGATTAGATTGCTATTTGCCTATTAAGCTAGATATATAAATTTCAGTTAAAATATGCTCAGCTTAATTATTTTCAAATGAACAAAGGGTTAGAATGCATATCTTTTATACATGATTTGTGTGGGCATGCTGTTATGTGTGATGTTTTATTGCCGGGACTTAGAATGACAGAAACCTTTTGTATTATTGTTGTTAATATTTCTTTTACCTCTTTCAGGTAGTAGGCTAGCGTGGGTATGCACGGGGGGTGGTTCTGAAAGGGAGTGATGTCACACTTACAGCCACACCATTGATATGTACAAAAAATTCTAATAATTTTGAAATGTTATTTTGTCCCTATATATATCCACTTATTCTGAAAGCCAGCAATCTGTGTATTATACCCTTTAGATGATCTCTGTGGATTCATGGAATGTAAAGGGCTTACAAGATAAGAAAAAAAAAGAATCTATTAATGCACTTAATTTTAAATCTAAAGCAGCGATAACTTTCATACAAGAAACGCATATGTTGAAAGAGCAATGGGAGAAAGATACAAAAAAATGGGTGAAATATATGGTTGCTGCTGGTGACAGTACAGCTTCTAGGGGAGTTGCCATAGCAGTTAAAAAAATCTTTTGATTGTAATATATGGAAAGGTAGCTGTGACACAAATGGTAGATGGTGTTATTTTACTTGCAAACTGCCACCTTTTAAAAAACCTTTCTTAGTCCTGAATGTTTATGCCCCATGTTTGCATTAAATAACTTATCTATAAGAGATATACAGAATCTTAGAGAACTATCCTAATTACTTCTATATCATAGGAGGTGACTGGAATATGTTAATTAATCCAGAACTTGATAGAACAAATAAGAATAACAAGCAATCGGTTCAGCTTACTACACTAATAGCTGAAATAATGGAAGATTTTAAGTTAGCTGACCCATTTGAAAACTATAGAAATAGTATAACTACTAGTAAATTCACTTATTATTCACCATATCACAAGTCTTGGTCTAGGATAGATGTATTTTTAATATCTGAAATCTTATTAAATAATACAGTCACATACAATAGTGAACCTAGGACAATATCGGATCATGCAAAGATAAATATTACACCAAAGTTGGGGACCTCAGTGCAAGGACCCGAAACAGTTATGAACTGGACATTAAATACTAACTTATTAAAGCTTAAAGATGTCTCACAAAATATCATAGATATTCTTACCCAAACTTATAACAACCGAGAAGTAGTAGATATACCATACGACATTCAATGGCAAGCTACAAAAGCCACTATTAGGGGTATATTAATTCAATAAGCTGCTTTCTATAAAAATTAAACAGAGAAAAAGTCATATTAATAGAATCAAAATTAAAAAATATAGAGTTAGAACTGCAAATAAGTTATTCACCAGTACCTGAAAGTCAAATGGTTACACTACAAGGGCAACTACGTGAAATTCAAACACAACAGTACTCAATCAATGAAATTAAACTCTTCCACAAATATGCCGAATGGGCTCAATCGCCCTCAAAAGCATGGGCAAGAATCATAAACATTAAGAATCCTCCTACCAAAATAAAGCAATTAAATTATAATAACAAAACTTTAGAGACAGATGAAGAGATCATTGCAGTTTTTGAAGAGAGATATACCAAAAACTATATGGCCCCCAAGACCAGTTTAATGAGTCATTATTTCATCAATTTACCGAAGAGTTACAATTTCCAGTACAGAATGAGACACAAATAAATAATCTTAAAGCTTCCTTAAGTGTAGAAGAAATCATTGCTGCTGTAAATAAGTTGAAACCAGGTAAATCACCAGGGCCTGATGGTTACGTGGCGGAATTTTACAAGGCTTTCAAGAAACAGTTAGTTCCTATACTACTGAAAGTATACAGATACATAATAAAGTATGGTACCAAAGACCTGTATATCAATAACTCAAAAACTATATTTATACCAAAACCCAAATCCGATGCATCAAACCCAAATAACTACAGGCCGATAGCACTCATAAATATTGATATTAAAATTCTTTCTACAATACTAGCTAGTAGAATCAAAAAATTCTACCTCACATTATATCTTCTAAGCAACTAGGCTTTATGAACAACAGACAAATATATGACAACACACTTACTATTGATTCAATCATTAGTTTAAAAGCAAATGATAAATGCCCTAGCTATGCACTGTCAGTAGATGCAACCAAAGCTTTTGATAGACTAAATTTTGATTTTTTTATTAAATGTACTCAAGAAATTTAGTATTCTTGAGGGCTATATAAACATGGTTAGGGCTTTATACAAAAATGCCACAACAATACTATCTATACATAAAAAGCAATCAAAGCCTATTCAAATAGTGAATGGTACAAGGCAAGGATGCCCACTATCACCTTACCTGTTCAATATATACATAGAATCTCTGCTGCTTAAAATATCACAAAGGACTTACCACCATATTATGAATATTTCCAAAGTCCCAATAAAGTATACAGCTTTTGCTGACGATCTTAACATTTATTTTGAATTCCCTAATACTTATTTGAATAAGATACTAAACTCCATTGAAAAATTCTCAAAAATATCTAATTATGCGATTAACCGTAATAAATCCATCATTTTCCCTATGAATACTCTAGGACATAAGGAATTCTATTTCCCTGAAACTGAAATTAAAGTCAATTCTAATCTCAAATATCTGGGTATTATGTTCACTCTCCCCCAATCTGACATGACTAAAAACTTGTTTAAAACCTGGTCTAACATCACTGAAGACACTAAGAGATGCTTAAACCTCAATCTATCTCCACTAGCTGAGGCAGCCATAGTTAAAATGAATATTCTTCCAAGACTATTATTTAATTTTAGTGCTATTAACCAAAATATACCAAAAAACTTCTTCTCCAAACTTGAAACACTATTAGGAAAGTTTGTTTGGCATCCAAAAAGTACAAGAATAAAATACACTAAATTAACATTACCCAAACCAAAAGGGAGCCTAGGCCTACCTGAATTCCAAACATACTACAACATACTAAACGCTAGTTGAATTATACTAATAGCAAATTTTGAACTATCTAACAAAGCATGGTATCCAGTATGGATTAAAATATATTACAATAATCTAATCTCATGCAATTTAAACCCTAGAGCAGTACCCTTTCTAAATTCTAAGACTTTAAGGCATTTTAAGGTTCATCCCATTATAATAAGAAACACAGTAATATTTCAAAAGCTGGTAGTCTCCCTAAATCTTAAAGATACTTTGGTATTGGGACAGCCAGTATACCTTAATCCTAATATTAAATTAAACAATACTATACTAAACCTGAATCAGTATCCAACAATTAAAAATATCACTGTATGGAACCTATACCTGATCAAAAGTTTCTCACTCGACAATATTAGACAAAAACTTGTAAAAGCTATAATACCATAATCAACCAATTAATATACCTGATCAACACAATTACTATGAATGTCAAAATAGACAACCAAGACATGCAGGTATATCAACAAATTATTAACCTGCTACTGTCGAGATCTAAAATGTTACATATACAAAACATATAGATTAATAAAGATTAGATATCAAGATGCAATTCTATATTCCAAATTTTGGGAAGAGAAAAATAAGATAACTGATGAACAAAAATCTGATGCTATTGAACTTACTTTGAAATTAACTCCCCTTAAAAAACTAATTTATACCCAAATTATGATCACTAACAATGCATATCACACACCACTTTTTCTTAGCAAAATTAATCCCTCCCACTCCCCTTATTGTACCATATACCAAAACAGTGTTGCTGACACCCTTCATATTTTTTTGAGCTATAAAAATGTTTATAAGCTGTGGTGTTCGCTAAGAACCAAGTTAGAAAAAAAGGGATACACCAAATATACCCTGTCATGGGAAATGGCAATTTTACATATATTCCCTAATAATTTCTCATACGAAAATAAACACATCATAGTCACATTGTGTGCAATGATCAAATCATATATAGCCCAAAATTGGTTAGATAGAAGCAAAATCACATGGGAAGAATTTAAAGGAATGGCTATAAAATACTTATTAGCCAGCAAATTAATTACAAGAAGCCAAAAAAAAAAACTATCTTACTATTAGAAACATTGGAAAACGCTTTTAGAAATCCTAGGACAAAATTGATTTATGACCAAGGGACTTCACCATCAATATTACTTTACATAATTAAGGGAAACTAAAGGCAATTACTTTAGAAATACCCACAATAACAATGTACAGGTCATAGCAAACACATATAAGATGAACATTAAGGTGACATCAATGTATATATTGTACATAGTGCAAGACAGAATGTTTATTTAGGTAGACTAGAATATCTGGTTGCAATGTTTTAATGTCACATTTTCAATATGCTGTATACTATCTTTATGTAAATGTCTGTTTTACAGCTCATTAAGAGCAGCTTAATTATTAGACAATTCTGTATAATTGTTACCCTAACATTGATTATTTATGTTATGTATATTGTATCTGGATGACTGAAACTTGATATTCCAAGTAGCTTGTATGTATATTTTCTGTGTCATTCTTTTCTTGTATTTAAATAGAAGTGAAATGCAATAAAAATTATATTTGAAAAAAAAAATAACATTCAACTGTACAGCATTCTTCTGGACAATAAGCACATTTGTGACTGATATCTGTAGTCACATACACATATACCTGTGTTATGTCAGCCAAACCATTGGCAGGTCTGGGAGCAATGACATTATAACATAATAGCCTACTTAAGACTGTTGGACATCTTCCAGGTTATCACAGTGATGTCAACCCCTACTGTGCAATCAATGTACTAATGTATGGTACAGTATCAGTACTGATGTTCCCTTTGACACCCATTTATGTGTGCCATTGTCCAGATGTACTGCTGTAACAGGATGAGAAGTATGATTGAGCAGCAAGACTGTAAATACAGTGTGTCACACTAACATACAACAGAAATGTATACCAGGTATCCCTTGAGCACATGCATGTGTGCGTATGTTCAGCTGGAAGGCACAAAACTAATCACATGGGTTTCAAGCAATCAGGTAAATAGGATGTGCATGTTGCACATGTGTGTAATATCTGTGCCAGTGCATACAACAGACATAAATGTGTACAGCTACTGGTTGGTGCATTGCTCTGACACTGATATGGGTACTAGAGTAGGCATGATTATCGGGTATTAATCAGAGAAGTGTCCACCTGTGTTATGACTCTCTGTCCATACCTACCACTACCAGCTATATCAACACCTATATACAGTGGATATCACAAGTGTACACACCCCTGTTGGAATGCCAGGTATGTGTGCTGTATGACATTCAGACCACAGAAGATCATTTCATAATGTTTCCCATCTTGTATGTGGCCCCTAACCTGTATAATTCCATTCAAATACAATCAAAGGTGTTTCTAGGAAGGTACGCAATTATTGCCAAGTGAAGATGTGCCATGAATTTAGAGTCCAGACCAAGACAGATGAATGCTGTAACTATCTCAAGAGGTACATGCACAACATATCAGTTTAAGGGTGTGCACACTCATTCAACCGGCTTATTGGTACTGAGTATTATTTCCATATGTTTTCACAGACCAGACTGTTATGTTTGCAATTGAATTGTACAGGTTATAGGTCACACTACAGGTGGGAATTGTTATGAAATGAGTTATTGTGGTGTCATGTTCCAATTGCACAAATACCAGGCAGTGTATCAGGGTGTGTACCCTTTATTTCCACTGTAGCTAAATGGACTCAGTAGTACCTGACCTGTATATCCAGCCTCCACCAAGGTAGAGTAATCCCCTTTCGTTGACATCAGCAATACACAAACCACAGAATAGGTTGCTACACTGGCTGTACAGGCACAAATAGGTTGGAAGCAAGTCCACCTATATCTGAGCAAGCATGTAAGTTCACAGGTGATATCCTGTAAGGCTGACTATGACTATAAATCAGACATATCCACACCACCAAGGACAACTGCAAACGTGTCTCCACATATGTTGTAAGTCTCAGAGGAAACAACACAATTCACCCTGTACTGGGGGTAAAGAACACCTCATACACACATGCCATGGATATAGGCAACCTGCATCACACAGGTTAGGTGGAAACATCAGCACCCTGTCCACCTCAGTTGTACAGGGGGATATGCACATCAACCACACTCCTCCCTGAGTATGTACATATTGCCTACTGATGGCAACAACAGCATATCTCCATGGGGTATAATAACATCACTGTCTGCCTCCTACATGAACTCAGGCATGTGTTCACAGCTCCATCACACACCACAGTCAAACATAGACCTGTCACCATCCACATGCCATCCACATGGAAGATGTCCACTGTCAACCCTCTACACAGAAATGAATGGAGAATATAGGATTATGCAATCAAGTGTCCAACACTGGGGGGGAATAAGATAGCTCAGGGGACAGGCTTGTAATGCAAGCTGCTATAGCCATGATAGCGTGGAGGGTTTTGGTGTAGTGTGGATTATTTGCAAGTAATAACCACTGTTGATGCACATTTTGACAACCATATGAGGTCCTGTGACCTTTTTCCTATTTATGTGTTCCAGGTAACATGCAGAGTGCTCACCTAGCAGCATTCTCTGTTGAGGAAACTGATGTCATCACCCAATATGTGATTGGACATTATACCCTGTTATTTGGATGGAGAGCAAAAGATGTGAGGGAGTGGAATCCCCTGTGGAACAGTGTGGTCCACAGGGTAAATGATGCTGGCCTGCACAGCAGAACTTATGAGCATCTGCAGCATCAGGCCACCAACCACATCCGCCATGCCTGTCAATGGGCTGCTGCGGTAGCGAGGGACCAGCTAGCCACAGGTGGGGGCCCAGCCATCCAGTCCCCACTGACACCCACCAAGGAGCTCCTTACCAAACTTGGGGCACATCCCCAACCCACAAGCCATGACACTGAGGGAAGTATTGTGGAGGTTGTTTGCACACACATACTGGACGAGTAGTGTGCAGGTAAGGGCCCAGTGGGGATTTGTACACTAATGTATCAGACATACATGTATCTGTATTGTATCTACATGCACGTGTCAGGTCCAATTGCAGTTGTGGATGTGGTTTTCTAATGCACAGAGGTGCACAGCTATGGTGAGGACAGGACATTGTGTATTATTGCGGTTAGTACTGTAGATGTGCAGACATGCTGCATCCATCCTATAATAAGGCCACACGTGAGTCTGCTGACAATAACTCCCTCTCACACTATCTTGGACCCTCTGGTCTGCATATGGGACAGCAGCCTGAAGCTGGTGAGTATGACATTGTTCTGTTGTTGCCTGGCGATACCCCAGGCATGTGAAGCACATGGAATTTACCATGCACACAACCATCAGTAATAGCTATATTGGTTTATGTAATTGTGCTGAGATTAACTGTATTGCATCACAGTGGTCACCAGTGGGACCTAACTGACATGAATTCAACATTCCCGGAGCATACCTCACAACTTGTCAGTGTCAAGACATCTGGACAGAGGCCAGCAAAATGAGCCGAACAAATGGCCTAAGGTAGGTTCATGCATGACATATTAGTGGCATACAGTGGATATAAATTGTGCACACACCCCTCTTAAAATGCAAGGTGTTCCTGTTACATACTAATTAGGACCACATTATGACAGTCCACACCTCTTGCAGCATTTAATGTGACCCATAACAAGAACAGTTCACTTGTAAGACCAAGCTTCTGAACTCATGTATTGCATCTACAAAGCTGGTCACCTGTGAAGGCAGCAGACATCATATCAGCATGATGTGTCAGTCAGGTATGATACCTCATGCTGCCATATGTGTAAGTACACTCACTGTGGCCTATTTGGCTATAATATCATATACATGGGCATTGTTAAGGCACACAGATCACTTCTGACCATGTATAGGTTGCAAACATGTTGATATTCCAGACACATCTGTACAGAGAAGCGTACGATGGTTTAACTACTGCATGTGAGGCAGATGCTGTTACCACACTATATAAAGGAATGACAGCAGGAGGTGGTCACCAGCCATGTATGGTATACACATCAACATGGTGTAAACCACACAAGATATGATCTTCACACACACAAAAACAGTTGCCACTTTTAGGATTAGAACTCCTGCCTAGCTAGGTATTCCTATTATAGTGCTATGCAGTTATCAGAAGTGCCACAGAGCATATACAGTTCCACCTCTTCCAAAGGTACTTCTACAGTGGATGACATCAACAGGACTACTAAATTAGAGTGACGGGAAGTGTAAAGGGTAGTACACAGGTCAAAAATGGTATAAGCCAGACAGTACAAGATACACACACACACACACACACACACACACACACACACACACACACACATTTGCCAGTACTGAAAGCCATAGGTTCATTGCTTCATAGGTGTGTAGTAGGTGAATGCTCTACAAGGCTAGCCCAAAGGAACACCCCGGCATCAAGCCACATGAAAATAGTCCCCAGTGTGGCTCAGGAGTATAGTCACTGGAGTGGTCCCCAGGGGTGGGTATTGTATTCCCCATCCAGTCATCCAGATTTCTATTGTGGGTGGCCAGTGATGTGCACTGCTTCACATGTATGTGATTTTTATTCCATAACATGGACAGTGACTGGGTTGTGCACATGTCCCACATCCATGTTCTTTGAAGTGTGGAAGTGTGCTTGAAGTCTCTGTCTGGGGCATGTTGTGTGGACAGATTGGTATCTTCAGAAGTAGCATTCCTGACCTCGTTTGGTGAGACCTGGCTATGTAACTGAGGTAGTGATTGCACCTACATAGACAGTATGATACGGAGATTCATTGGAGTTACTGGCATCTGTCCATACAGGGCATGTGTATAAGGCATGATACTAACTTTGTGGGGTACATTTTCAGACTCTACAGTTGTTGCAGGTGTTCAGTGGGGAACAAGGCAAAAGGGCCACTGTACACATTGATTTTAACAGGGTGCCATGTCATTTTACTTGCTGGATAACACACAGTCAGGAGATGTAACACATCAAAGTACTTTCTGATGTCAGTGGCACTGTTGTGGTCAACAGGCATGTAGTCCACTGCAATCACACTGTGGGTACTATCTGTGAGGCAATTTGCAGGAGAACTACTAATATAGTATTTGCTGCCTAGCCAAGTGAGTTTGTGTATGATTAGTGGGTGGAGAATGGTCTCTGAGTATTAGAAGGGTTGCCTGCATTGCTCACTAATCCATTATGTCACATAGTCATTGCACATGGCACTAAACATTTAGGGCTGTGGATTGTCTACACCAACCTCTACAGTGTTTGACAACTGTTGGCCTTGTAATGTGGACACTGGGACATATACCAGGGCCTCATTATAATAATTTAGCAACCCCCCAATGGATCCTGTTATTACACAATCACACCAACACCCACACAGGATACTGATGACAGACACAAACACTCTAGTACTGAGTTTCAAACCCCTACCTAGTCATGAATTGCTACTACAGTGTTATGCACTTATCGCATGAGCCACAGAGCTTATAGATAGATGCTATCCCAAGGTACTTCTAAGGTGAGGATCATCACCAACCCTTTTAAATACTGGCATCGGGTGATGTAGTGGGTGAGATTTCACAAAATATTTTACCCTACACACACACATTTACATTTGCCAGGCGAGGCGTGAGGTTCAAACTTCTATCAAACTATATTTTCAGACCATTATGGTTACGCATTTACCACACGCACCACTGACCTTAAATGGTTTAGGGCTGCCAATAGGTAGTTCTAAGGTGAATGATATCTGCAAGACTTCTAAAGTCAGGTACTGAGATGTGTACTGGGTGTAAATAGGGCGAAAATCTTTAAGGTACAGACATATATATGTAGATATATGTACACACACAAACACTTGCCAGGAATAAAATTGAAACCCCTATCTATGCAGTTCTTGCTACTACATTGTTACATTGTTTCACATTTATCACACGCATCGTTGAGCTTATATGCTGGAAAGCTGTCCAAAGGTATCTTTGAAGGTGAGTGACATCAGCAGCAGTGCTAAAGGAGAGGTAAGGGAAGTGTAGTAAGTGTGAATGACCACAAAATCAGGTTTTTACAAAAACACACACTCTCTCATACAAACACACACATTTTCATAATTGCCAGGACCAGGGTTAAAACTCCTACCTACCTAGTTTGTTTCAGTATAGTATTATCCAATTATCGCAAGCGCCACAGAGCTTATATGTTGGAGAGCTGTCCAAAGGTATCTTTGAAGGTGAGTAACATCAGTAGCAGTGCTAAAGGTGGGGTAAGGGATGTGTAGTAAGTGTGAATGACCACAAAATCAGGTCTCTACAAAGACACACACACACTCTCAAACAAACACACACATTTTCACAGTTGCCAGGACCAAGATTAGAACTCCTATCTATAGCATCACACAGTTATTGCAAGCACCACAGAGCTTATATGTTGGAAAGCTCTCCAAATGTATCTTTGAAGGTGAGTGACATCAGTAGCAGTGCTAAGGGAGGAGTATGGGAAGTGTAGTAAGTGTTAATGACCACAAAATCAGGTCTCTACAAAGACACACATTTTCACAGTTGCTAGGACCGGGATTACAACTCCTACCAAACTTGTTTAATACACTATAGTATTACGCAGTTATCGCAAGTGCCATGGAGCTTATATGTTGGAGAACTGTCCAACGGTATCTTTGAAGGTGAGTGACAACAGCAGCAGTGCTGAAGGAGGAGTAAGGGGAGTTTAGTGAGTGTGAATGGCCTCAACCGTATTCATCTAGAAACACATACACACACACTTTACATTTGACAGGACTGAGATTACAACTGCTACATGGATACTTATTTCTACTGTAGTGTTACACAGTTATTACAAGCACCACTGAGACTATAGGGCTGAGGGCTAGGAAAAGGTATTTCTACAGTGAATGACATCAGCTCACCATGTGATTTAAGCCAATGGGATGTGTACTGGGTGGGAAGAGCCACATAATGGGATTCTCTCTGTCACTGTCTGTCTTTCTTTTCCCCACATCTCTGTGTGTGTATGTTTGACATATTATATTATGTTATGTTGGCCTTAGATGTGTGTGAGTATTCCTATTCAATGTGTGTGTGTTAAGTATCAATGGTGTGCAATTTGGTGTGTGTGCACAGATAGCTGTGAATAACCAGTATCTGTAGTCCACTGTGTTGTGAGACATGGGCTTAATTTCTCTATCTGTAGTCCACTGTGTTGTGAGACATGGGCTTCATTTCCGTAAGTGTAGGAGCATGCCCAGTATGACCTTCTATATTGAGTGTGTGCATCCATTCCAGGAAGGATTGGACTCCATTTCAGGGTTTTATGTGCTACAGCTACACCTATCAAATGGTTTCTGCAGGATATCTGTAGATAGGTTGCCAATATGGAGACACAATGTGCATAACATATGGGGGATACTGTAACTATTGTTGTCTGTGCTGCTTGTGTGACATGATTGGTTGTAGCATAGATTTTCTAACATATGTACTGTTTTACACTGTGATCATGTATAGGTTCTTAGATTCATAGGTGTGTACTAGGCTAATGGCCCTGGAGCCTTTACAAGCCTAGCCCATAGGATTACCCTGGCATTGTGACACCCAACCTTAGTTCCTAGTGCCTCTGTCAAGTAGAGCCACTGGAGTGATCCTCAGGGTGAATTTTCTATTTCCCATCCACTCATCAAGATTTCTCTTGAAGAGGGCCAGTGAGGTGCACTGCTATGCATGTATGGAAAGTCTATTCCATAGCATGGGCAGTTTCTGGATTATAAACCTGTCCCTCCAGCATACTCTATTGATTGTGGAAGTGAGGTTGAGGTCTCTGGAGCATGTGGTGCAGAGGGATTGGGATTTCTTTAGATGTAGCATTTCTGACAGAGCTGAGTCAGACATGGCTTTGTAAGTCAAGCAGAGATCCCCTCTAAGTAGGAGATATGAGACAGAATAGTTGGAGTTTTTGTCTGTCCATATAGGACAAGTAAAACAGAAAGGAAACCACTCAGAAGCCAATAATCTTACGACCTCAAATAAACGTGTTTAATAAAAGTCACAAGTTCACAAAACTCAAAGCCACAAAATTCTCCAAGTAAGGTCAAGCGCTTTCGTCATAAGCCTTCATCAGAACAATTAAGGCTTATACAACTACTCCTTTTATACTAACAAAGGTCCCCTAATTGAACCAAACAGCCCTTAAAGTAAAAGTGACAAAACATTATTATTTAGACAAGCTTAAAAAACATAAAACATATTGTCCTATGTTTAAAAGTTAAAACTAACTCTCAATAAACAAAATTCCATAATAAAATTGCATTTAAAACTACATGAGAAAAGTTATATATATATATATATATATATATATATATATATATATATATATATATATATATCCTTAGAAAGATATGTAAAAAAAGGAGAAAATATGTGGGAACAAAACCAGAAGGGTTTAAAGTTTAGATGCCCGATACCTTAATTCAGGCTTAATACTAATGTGGTCATTGATCCCTGGGGCAACAGTAGCATTCAACCTAAATTTCCATCTCGCTTCAGCTCTCAGCAATTTATTAGCCCAGTCACCTCCCCTGATTTCCTTACTACCTCCAGGATACCGAACAGGAAGGAATGATCCGGATTCATGGAAACATCTTTAAAAAGTGCATTATTTTCATCTTTCCATGAAATACTATACAAATGCTCATAAATCCTTCTATTCAACTTTCTTTTGGTTTTCCCTACATAAAAATACCTACACACTTGGCAGACAGCAAGATACACCAAACTCGTTGTGGCACAAGAACCTGCCCCAAAATTGACAACAATGTTTAGGGTCCCAATTGAACCGATGGGGTACCTATTATAAATTTACAATATTCACAAGCCCCACATTTAATAGTCCCTTTTGTATTGCCTTTTTTAACTGGAGCTTGCTTTTCCAAAAGGATTTTTAAATTTCTATTAATCCTATATGTAAAAAAGGGTTCATCCCCTATAACAGTCAAAAGTTCCGGGTTCCCTTTAAACATGGTCCAGTTATTTTAATGATACTTTTAACTCTGGATGAGGTTTCATCATAAGTTAACACTATTGAGTGTGTATAGTCCCTACTTTGGCTATGGACTTGGTCAAAAATAACCCCCGTAGCACTGAGTAATGGCTTAAATCTAAGACCCCATTCACTCATCACTTGGTTCCTAATGTTGTTAACAAAATCAGGTGGGTAGCCCCTAGTCCTAAACATACTGGCCAAATACTCCGTTTCGGAATTAACCAGACCAAAGTTTGAACACATTCTAACAACCCAGACCATTTGTCCTTTTACAATGTTTCTCTTCACAAAAATAGGGTGGCTACATGTATACTCTAAGTAATCATTGGAAAAGGTCAGTTTTCTATACACACATGATTGAAAACAATTGTATCCAACATCTTTAATTATTTTAACATCCAAATAATTAATATGGGACTTCTCACTATTACCAGTAAATTTAAAATATTCACATATCCCATTAAGGAAATCCAAAAATTGTTCATGTGTTTCACCTCTTTTCCATAAAATGAAAAGGTCGTCCAGAAACCTAAGGTATAACAACCAAGATTCTTTGTAAGGAGAATTAAAGACAAGGGTAGTTTCCCACCTATACATAATGAGGTTAGCAAAAATATATAGGACAAGTGTTTAAGGCCTAGGATCCTTTTTGTGGGGTACTTTTGCGGCTTCTCCAGTTGCTGCAGGTATCTAGAGGGGTACATGCCAAATGGGGCATTCTACTCAATGATTGGCCTAATGAGAGAAGAGTAGAGGGAGACAATGACCTCTTTCTTCCTAGATGCGAAACCCTTAGTAATGAGATGTGCCACATAGAAGGACTTTCTAACCACAGTGGCAATGTGGTGGTCAAAAGAGAGGTTGCTGTCAACCTGTGTTCCCAGATTGCTTATAATGCCTTCTGTATTCAGTGGACTACCATCAATGTGGTAATTCAAGGGAACTGGGTTTTTCCCAAAGGGGATGAAGACACATTTTTTTGGCATTGAGCTTAAGGCCAAGGTTCTGACACCAGTCGTTGGTCTCATTGAGGCCTTTCTGTAGGATGTCAGCATCACTTGGGGAGTTAACAATAGCTCCCAACTTGCAATCATCTGTGAACTTTGTCAGCCAGAGTCCCTTTGTGTTGGCCTGGACTTCAGAGAAGTAGATACCAAACAGGAGAGGACCCAGGACCTAACCCTGTGGGACTCCACTCATGACTGGTTGGCAATCTGACTAGGAGTCAGCTACTTTCACACTGTGGGTTCTATCTGTGAGCCAGTTTGCAACCCACCTAGTGATTTAGGGGTTGATGCCTAGCTTAGTACGTTTTTCTATGATCCCTGAGTGGGGAATGGTATCAAAGGCCTTGGCCAGATCAAGGTAGGCTGTATGAGCCACCTTACCTTCATCCACAGCTCTTGTGACTGACTCAAAGAAGTCAACCAAGTTGAGCAGGCATGATCTACCCTTCACAAAATCAAACTGTGTAGGATCCAGAGTTTGGAGATTCCCTATATCCTTGTTTATTAGGTTCATGATGATGCGTTCCATAGCTTTACATATCAGACTTGTCAGGTTAATGGGGAGATAGTTCCTGGGGTCTGGAGTCACTCCACTTTTGTGGAGAGGGATGACTGTAGCAGTGCGCCATTCAGTGGGGACAGAGCCTGAGGTGAGGCTGTGATTGAACAGGGCACACAGGTGAGGTGCCAGTTCACTCTGTAGCTCATGTAGAACACAGCCAGGGATACTGTCAGGTCCCATAGAAGCTGTATTCCTGGCCTTGGACAGTGCTGTTTTAACCTGTGCAGAAGTAATACTGGGTGCTTGGCAATCTACTGGTGTTGTGATTGGTCCTTTGGTGAGGAGTGGTAAAGTTAACACTGAATCTGTTCACCAGTATATTTGCAATATCTGGATATATAAGTGCATCTCTGACAAGTCTGAATGTTGGGGGGTAAGAGGAGAGGGTTGTCAGTGTACATGAGGCAGTTGCTACATTGCCTCAGGATGCCCAAGTTCACCAAGTTAATAGGGGAAAGCACAGGGAAATGACCTTTAGACATCCCTGGATGGGTGGGCATTAATAATAAGTACTGGAGCTACTTCCTTGTAGAACATTTAGTGCTGGTAGAACTTTTGTGTACTGCAATAATTGCTACAAGAAGTCTGGTAAAGTGCTAAACTAACAAGCTAGTAAAAGTGCAGGAGAGGAGAAAATTAGCAGAACTAAGGGAAAAATTAAGAACAGACTTTGGCACTGCTCAAAAGCTTACAAACAGTCCTGGATACAGCAAATCTGTATCTGGACTAGATTAGTTACAGGAAAGGTGGGAAACAAGTGCAGATGTGGGCTTTTAAACCAGAAAGTTGGAAGAGATCGATAAACTGCCCAAATGGTCAATAAACTACAATTTCTGGGCCAAAAACCCCTCCTCTTGTGGTAGATAGGCTACCTAGTGCTTACCACTACCACTGATAAGCTAGAAGGCTTCCCTCCAACACAGAAAGCTTAGGGGGGGGGCTCAGAAGCTTACCAACAGTCCTGGATGCAGCAACTCTGTATCTGGGCTAGACTAGTTACAGGAAAGGTGGGAAACAAGCGCAACTACGGGCTTTTAAACCAGAAAGTTGAAAGAGATGGAAAAAACTGCCCAAACGGCCAATAAGCTACAATTTCTGGGCCATGAACCACTCCTCTTGTGATAGGCTACCTATTACTTACCACGCCCACTGGCAAGCTAGAAGGCTACGCTCCAACACAGAAAGGCTTTGGGGGCAAAGAAGCTTACAAAGATTCCTGGATACAGCAAATCTTTACCTGGACTAAACTAGTTACAGGAAAGGTGCGGAACAAACGCAAATGCGGGCTTTTAAACCAGAAAGTTGAAAGAGATGAAAAACTGCCCAAATGGTCAATAAACTACAATTTCTGGGCCAAAAACCACTCCTCTTGTGGTAGATAGGCTACTTAGTGCTTACCACTCCCACTGATAAGCTAGAAGGCTTTCCTCCAACACAGAAAGGCTTGGGCGGCTCAGAAGCTTACCAACAGTCCTGGATACAGCAAGTCTGTATCTGGACTAGGCTAGTTACAGGAAAGACAGCAAACAAGCTTAGAATTTTTTTTTTACAGAAAAGCAGCTAAAACAGCAGTAAATACAATTCAAATGCAGTGCAGGCTAACACACTTGAGTGTGTAGCAATATTGCCGCAATTACAGTTTAAATCAATTCAAGTAAATTAACAAATGATTAAAAACAAGTGCAGAAGGCAATAAATTAGACGGCGACTAACAAGCAGTAGTAAGTGCAGAGTAAGAGCAACTGAAAAGATAACATCATGCAGAACAGCAGACTAAGACAGTTACAATAAAAACAGCTGAATAAAGTGTATATATATATATATATATATATATATATTTTTTTTTTTTTTTTGAGGGAGGGAACAGACCAGGATTAAGAGGCTACAGGGGATGTCCTTCCCAAATGCTCTATTTGTACACAGTGGATACAGCTGAAGAGATGGGACTAGTAGGAGTGCCTGAAATCAGAATATGATCTCACTGCACTCAGCTGAGTGAGCAAATGAGATGGGCCCAGAAGGAGTATCCAAATACACGAGGGGCGGGCAATTTCAAAGCCACCAAGATTATTACCAAAACAAGAACAGGGAGGGGAGGTGTGGAACTAACTGTAGAGACACAGAGACCAACATTTTCAGTTCAATTAATATTAAGTGAAAAAATAAATAAATAAAATGCAGTACTATATGAAACAGTGCAGATAAAAGAGTACTTAAATTCTCCTATATGTCCAGTTGACTGCAGGTAGATGTGATCAACTACTGACAGTTATCATTCTTTGCTCACAGTTATTTACCAGGGAAATACAGGATGAAGGAAGCTGAGACCAATATTCTGAGGCATATAGACTACACATTATGGCACACACCTACCATTGTGGAGGGGTAGCTACAGACAATAGACTGCTGGTTCTGTGTAAATGATCCAGCACCTTGTTAATATGCTGGCTGGGGATCCCCTCCTTGTGCTTTTCTCAACTTCACGGAATGGCTATATCCTGCTGGGGCCATACCTCTCAGCTGTACAGATACACCCAGGTTATCCAGAGGCAGGACTCATATATCTGGTCAGTTTACCTTCACGTTATGGTTTACAAGCAGTTTTGTGGCTATTCATTCATGGTTTGTAGTCAGGGAGTAGTATAGGCAGACATCAGAGTTTCAGACTTCACACACTCCATGACATCCATGCTTCTACACCCCGCTCTGTTATCCTCACCTCTTCCTAACATTATGTAAGCAATATCTCAGAGGTATCCCTATAGTTGGGTCTTTATTCCAGTAGTATTTATGGCCTGGTCCACAGTCCTTGCAGTTCGACATGGGGAGGCATGCTACTGGCATTTGTCAACATGGTGTTGCATTTGTTTTCTGTTTACTGTGTTAGGTTGTTAGTTGGGACACCCTGACATTCCATACATTGGCACTATGGGTGAGGCATGGGCCTTTGCCAGAGGACTGTAGGCCATTTGAGAGTGCTGCAGGCCGTCTGCTACTGCATTTCTATGTGGGATTGTGGGGGGGGTGAACACCTGCAGACTTTAAACATTTGCAGCGACTATATGCAGCGACTATACTGGTATTTCGGTTACTCTGTTGGCTTCCATTTCATATTGTATTTTGACCTATCATGCAGAAAGGAGGCATATCAGTATAGTACACATGTTAGATCTTATTGGCATAAATTTCATTATCTGACTTCTTACCCTTCAGAACTAGAATACAACTGCCAGACCTGTTGTAGTATGTCTGTGTAGATCTGGTGGGGGGCTGTTCACCATTGTCATTATTTGGGGGCTTAGCCCGGCATTTCTTTATGGTCATCTACACCTGTCCTGCTGGGTGAGGCTGGTGGTGGGCATGTGACCCTCACTGACATCCATGTGTGTGACATATTGACACTCACAGTTATTTGGGCCATCACATGTACTGCAGTGGGGGTTGTCACCTTGTGTAGTGCTGCCTAGTATGTTGACACCAGTATTTGTTATGAATTTCCTGCTGTCCATATAACTGTCTGCTGCTATCCCATTCAGCCACTCAATTCCCTTCCATGCTTGCATCCATATCATACATACAAGTATGAGAACATACTACTCCATTCAGTAATTGATAGGGAGGGTGACTTACCTTGTTGCTGGGCCAGTACTGAGGATGGTACTGGAGGGTTGACTATGTTGGATGCACATAATACACTCCCTATACATGGTAAAGCTCAGGTAGTGTCATGTTTGGCATCCCTTTTACTATATGTGCAATTCAGAGAGAAGTATCAGTCCCTGGGTCCCTACAGTGTCAGTGTGTGTGCTATACGTTACCTCTTTGCCAAGACATGGTCATACTGGGCATGCCGCCTTCTGCCTACAGGGGCAGGCTCGGGATGTTCCTCCTCCGAGACCCTCTGTGCTAGCCTTGGCAATGGTGGTGGGCTGTGTAGCCCTGTCCCATGCTGTTCCTGCTGCAGCTGTTTCCACAGGATCATATTGTGTAGCATGGCTCATACTATGAACATTTGTGTACATGTAGCTGGAGAGCACTGCAAGACTCCATCGGATATGTCAAGGCAGTGGAACCGTGACTTAAGCATCCCAAACACATGCTCTACAATGATCATGGTTTGTGCATGTGCCTCATTATGGTGTTCTTGTTCGGGTGTGTGTGCATTTCTGATGGGTGTCATCAGCCACGGCTACAGTGCATAGCCAGCATCCCCCACTAGATGGCCACATGGGATGTCCCCCCTGGCAAATGCCTGATACAGCTGTGAGCAATGCGAGATGTGGGAGCCGTGATAGCTTCCAGGGCTGCCAGCACACACATTCATGATAATGCCTTGGGCATCACACATGACCTGGCAGTTGATGGAGGGGAAGACCTTGTGGTTTATGTAGACCTTACCCTGCATGCCGGGTGGTGCTTTGATGTGGATGTGCGTGCAGTCTATAGCACCAACTACCTCAGGGTATTCTGCTATACGGTGGAAGAGACCAAGTCACAAGAACACAGAAAAAAGTCTTAAGATCAAAAAATACGGCACCGGAGTGGCAACCAAGTAAAGACAAACTGTTTGGTAAAGTGCATAAAGCACTTTTCGTTTAATAGATATAAACTTCCTCAGATGCATAAAAATATTAAGTAAAACACTTCTTATAAAACCCATGTGGTGAAAAGTTGACCTATCAGCATAGAATGCTGTGACATCATAGATTAAAAAAAACATTAACCCTTTTCTTACACAGACAAAATGTATTTCAAATTGATTACACTGCTGCTAGAACCCTGCATATGTATATGAACACTAGTTACTATCTACAAAGTAAATAACTACTACATCAAATGCCAATTTTTAAAATAAATACATATACATATGCATAAAAAATGTATATATATATATATATATATATATATATATATATATATATATATATATATATATATATATATACAAAATAAAAGAAATATACACAATAAACAAATATAAATTAACCTACTTGGGTTGCCACTCCAGTGACGTATTTATACGGTGGAAGAGACGCATACATCTGGTCAATGCCTCACGGGCAGTGGGGAAATATATGTGCTCATTGGCATGTTGTCATGGCATCCAGAAACTGGTGGAGTACCCTGAATGCTGATGCCTGTGTGACCCCCATGATATCCCCAGTTGGTCTTTGGAAGGTACCTGTGGCTAGTATCCACTTGGAAGGGTTCCTCTCTATTAGTTCTGTGTGTGAGTTGTGGCTGGCACAGCTCAACGATTTGCTGTAGAATGTCCCTGTCCACCCTATAGCGCTCTACTATCTCCAGCTCATATAGGCCCTGGTAGGTTACCCTGGGTCTGTACACTCGTCTCCTCCTCACTGTGGGTCAGTTGTCAGCATTCTCCTCTTCACCACCCTCAGTCTCTAGCACATATTGATGGAGTAAAGCAGCAGCAGCCTCTAACATTTTTAGTTAGTTTTGCCAGTTAAAAATCCCCCGTCTGTGTACACCGGAGGTGATTTGCATATTTGCCGGTTTTACGTGCTAGAACAGTGTAGGGCTACTTGTGCATGTGAAAACAACACTTTCCTGGATCACTCAGCAGCCATTTTCCATGCAGGAGCACCTACACTGTTCCTGCATGTAAAATATCCATTTGTGAATTCGGGGGTGTATGTGTGGGTAGATCTTATTAGTTTTGAGATTAATGGAGGGAGAGTATTTTATGTAGAAGTTTGAACAGTTGTGATTCTAGAAGCAGGTCTGCTCTTTGTTTAACTGGGATCCAGTGATCATAGGTTCATAGGTAGGTACTAGGCTATCGGCCCTGCGGCCTATACAAGCTGAGCCAAAAAGGTACCCTGGCTTTTGCCACCCAAGAAAATTATTTTCCTGTGCCACTGTCGAGCAGAGCCACAGAGGTGATCCCAGGGGTGAATTTCCTATTTCCCATCCAATCATCAAGATTTTTCTTGAAGAGTGCTAATGAGGAGCTTTGTTTGATATAGATAGGTAGTTTATTCCAGAGTATGGGAAGTCTCTGGGATAGGAATCTATCCCTCCGGCATGTTCTGTTTATTGTTGTGACAAGGTTTAGGTCCCTAGAGTGTGTAGCTCGGAGGGATTGGGATTTCTTTAAGCGGAGCATGTCCAACAGCTCTGGGTTTGACATAGCTTTGTATGTTAGGCAGAGATCACCTCTGAGTAGGCGATATGCGACGGAGTAAAGCTGGAGTTTTTTGAGACAGTCTGCGTAGGGCATCTGTTTGAGGCCATAGATCCTCTTTGTGAGGTATTTCTGCGGCCTTTCCAGTTGTTGCAGATGTCTTGTGAGTTACATACCAAAAGGGGCATTGTACTCTATAATGGGTCTAATGAGTGATGAGTAGAGGGGACAATGACCTCTTTTTTTCTGGATGAGAAACCTTTTGTGATGAGGTGTGCCATGTAGAAGGATTTCCTGACTACTGTAGTGATGTGATTATCAAAGGAGAGACTACTGTCCACCTGTGTCCCAAGGTCTCTTATCACACTTTCAGTGTTAAGTGTACTACCACCTATGTTGTAGTTCATGGGTACAGAGTTTTTACCAAAGGGGATGACAATACACTTTTTGGCATTGAGCTTGAGGCCATGGCTTTGACACCGGGCATCTGTCTCAGTGAGGCCCTTTTGTAGGATGTCCACATCGTTAGGAGTTTCGATTATGGCTCTTAGTTTGCAGTCATCTGCGAACTTCATAAGACAAAGACCTTCTGTGTTAACCTGTACTTCAGAGAAGTAGATACCAAACAGGAGAGGACCCAGGTCTGAACCCTGTGGTACTCCACTTGTCACTGGTCTGAAGTCGGATTTGGAGTCTGTTACTTTCACAGTGTGGGTTCTGTCAGTGAGCCAGTTGGCAACATATCTTGTGACATAGGGATTTATACCTAGTTTAGTGAGTTTATCTATAATTCCAGAGTGGGGGATGGTGTCGAAAGCCTTGGCAAGATCTAGATAGGCTGTGTGAACCACCTTACCCTTGTCTACGGCTTTGGTGACTGCTTCAAAGAAGTCTATCAGGTTTAGGAGACATGATCTGCCTTTTACAAACCGAAACTGGGTGGTATCCAGAGTTTAGAGATTACCACTGTCTTTGTTTATAAGTTCCATGATGATACGTTCCATGGCCTTGCAGACCAGGCTCGTCAGGCTAATGGGGCGGTAGTTCCCGGGGTCTGTGGTGGCTCCCCCCTTGTGGAGTGGGATAACCGTTGCTGTGCACCATTCAGCAGGCACAAAGCCTGAGGTGAGGCTATGATTGGACATGGTACTTAGGTGGGGTGTCTGTTCGTTCTGTAGTTCATGTAGAACGCAGCCTGGGATGTTTTCTGGTCCTATGGATGTTGTGTTCTTGGCTTTGGAGAGTGTGTTTTTTACCTGTGCAGCCGTGATTACAGGAACTTTGCATTCTTCCGGTATAGAGATGGGCTCTTTAGAGGGTGAGAGGGGGGTAAAGTTAGCACTGAACCTATCTGCCAGGATGTTGGCAATATCAGTTGGGTCTGTATATTTAGGGCCATTGTGCTGTAACTCAGAGCAGATCTGAGTGTTGCCATTGAGATTCTTGACATAGCTATAGAATGCTTTGTGGTTGTCTTTAGAATCAGTGGTGATTTTGTTTTCGTAACTAGCTTTGGAGGATTTTATCAAGGATTGCAGCTTCTTATTGAGGCTGCCAGGGATCTCCTCCACTCGTGGGATTTTACTCTCTTTTGCAAGAGTTTCTTCCTTCTGTTGTACAGTTTGCTTATGGCAGGGGACCACCAGATTGCCTTCCTTTTTTTGGAGGATAGCGTCTTGGTTCTGTTTGGGATAGCATGATCCATGCACTCATGTTAGTGCTTATAGAGTGCATTTGTGTAGGATTCAGCAGTTGTAACTGTATTGTCCATCTGCATGGGTGTCATGAAGTTCACCACTTCTGTCTTAAGAAGCATGAAGCTGGCTTTGGAGAAACTGTTTACTGTGGTTTCCTTAATGGGGAGTGGGGGCGGGATGTGGATATCAAGGGTGATTAGCTTATTGTCGGATCAGACCAACAAGGAGTTGACTTCAGGTGTGGAACACCAGTCACTCCTGTTGGTAATGACTAGGTCTAGGATATTGTTACCCCTGGTGGGGGTGTGGATAAGTTGATCCAGGGCATTGGAGTTTATGAATTCCAGAAAGTGTTGAGCTAAGGAGTTGGTACACGAGTAGTTTTCCAAGTTAATGGTGGGGTAGTTGAAGTCGCCCATTATTAGGGTGTTTGGTTGAACCCTAATATTTTCCAGTACATCAAGAAAACAGGAGTGGGACACCTGGGGGTATCGTGGGTCATCTGTAGCAAGCTACAATTTGGATTGCAGTTTTGCCCAGAGTTAGTTGCACTTGGATAACCTCGGATGCATTATGCTGAGCAACTAGCCTGGAGGTGTGGATATCCTTAATGAATATGGACACATCTCCACCTTTGGTGTACCGGTCTAGGTTACATAGCCGAAAAGTGTGGAATGAGTTATAGCCTGGTAGTGCAGCGATGCTCTCTGGAGCCTTGAACCAGGTCTCAGTCACTGCACAGACATCGATATTCTCCATTTTAAGGAGTACCTCGAGTGAGTGCATTTTGAGATTTAGACTTCCAGCATTGAGTAGCATTACCCTCAGGTTCCTTCTATTTCTACTGACCCAATCTCTAAATATAGCTTAAATCAGTCTAATAATCAGGTCAGCTCTATTGGCATGCTCACTATAGAGTTAAGTGAATTTAATAGTTTTCACCTTCAGTTTTATATCCTGAAATAGTTGTAACTACTACTAACACTGGAAAGGTAAGTGATATGTTTAATTATGTCATCACAGACAAAAGAAATGCCAGAAATAAACATAAACGAAGAACACTGGGAGGAAGATCAACATTACTTTCCTCCACTGATAGTAATAATACTACTGACTTAACCGAGAATGAAAATATCAAAGTTCATGATTTTGTAATACATAACAAAAATATGAATCTGAATGTGGAAATTTTGTTCTTAACTGATTCAATGTTGAAAGATATAATGGAACATTTGAAAAATATTGATTCAAATTGTACTAATAACACAAGTCTTCCTGGTTCAAAATTATCAGAATTGCTTGACTTATTATTGAAGTTGTTAAGTGGAAGAGTATCTTAGACCACTCTTTTTGTATATTGCTGGAAGAATGATTTGAAATCCACTCCCATTGAAACATGAAAAATGCCCTGCTTAAGATTGTTGAGTCACTAAAAACTAACAAAATTAAGGTCGTATCAGGAGAAATTGGCTGGTGTTCATAGTCACTTGCACAAATATGATAAGGGTATTCCTGATACTCATGAATGAGCACAGCAAAGGCGAGATTGATAGAGGCCATTTATACTATGTGAAATGCCTTAAAATAATGAGATGCAAATGAGAAATGTTGACTAGCATGGTATGCTTATGAGGTGGTTTTGCAAGTCATAGTTCCACATCCTTGCAGTATATGCATCCATAAATGAAACATTTCCCCAAGCAACCCCTTCAGTAAAACGTCCAGCTATGCAGAAGCACCAAAATTAAACATTCACCCAAGCGACCTCTTCAGTAAAATGTACAGGTATGCGAAAGCATTAAAATAAAATATTCACCCAAACAACCCCTTCAATGAAATGTTCAGGTATCCACAAGCACCATAATGAAACACTTCCCCCAAGCAACCCCATCAGTAAAAATGTCCAGGTAAGCAGAAGCACCAGCTGATCTCCTCTCAGATCTCTGGATTCTCTAAGAAAACTTCTGCAAACTGGTATAAGTTCAGGGCTATTTACATGCTCAGTATGCAAATTAGCTCATTTTAGATTCATGTCTTTGGACTGAACTCATACACATAAGTGTATAGCCTCTTAACACCATAGTGGCTGTCCTCCTATTATTTATGCCTGAAGCAAGCTATGCTTTTGTGATGGGGGTGTGTTTACAGCAACTCCTTTGAATTTTCATGTGCATGCTAATACTCCAGGATTTGAATATCTACGTATCGCCACTCTCCACATTTCAAAGCCCTAGACTGTGATTACCACCCTTTACTACTAGTTCTAAATGGAATGGTTATTACAACTCTAAGTTTTATTTAACAGTTGGTTAAGACTCCTGTGTACAACTTATAATGTGACTTTAGTAACATACTTGAAAGAGTTTATCTGTGATCATCATATGCTTTCAAGGGGCAACTTGCATCTAAGTCATTATGGGTCTAGTTTTGTTTATAGTAAACTAGCTTCACTACTTAAAACATTTAGCGTTTAGATCTTACCCACTTAAGAACATCAACCACTCATAGATCTAATTACCCTCTGAACTTGTATTTATGTAATGCAAAGAGTCTGGGTAACAGCTATATGGATTTGTTCATCCTAATACAATAGGATCATTTTGACATTATTGTAACTGCAGAAGTATGGGGTTCAACTAAGTTAAACTTTCCTGGTTATACAAAGATTGAGTGTTTTACAGGCACTAAGAAATGGGTGGTGGTGAACTAATATTAAATAGGGCTTGTTATATCGCACTTAACATTTATTTCACAACCATAATAATTGACCCATATTCATACTCTGGTTTGAATGCTCTGAGGTTGATATGTTCTTAAAGGAAACCATCCATGGACTCTGAAAATCAATAAAGAATTTATTGAATTCCTTGAGTCACACTTACCACATAGATTTGTAGTTTTAGTAGGTGACATGAGTTACCCACATATTAATTGATTTGACTATTCAACTAATATGAAACTAGAAATAGATTTTATTGCCTGTTTATCAGTTTAATATTAGTCAAGTAGTAAATACTCCTACAAAATATAATCACATATTGGATCTTTTTGTTACAATTTGTATATCACGAGTTACTAATATTATTTTGGGCCCACCTTTGAGTAATTCTAATCACTGTTCTATCAGCTTAGATATTTCCTTAGGTTTTACACAATGACCTAAGTTATTAAGAAAGTTAACTTTCATGATTTAGATTTTAATAATATTATTGAGAGTATAAGTATAGTGAAATGGTCTAAAGAGTCACATATAACAGATGGCATTGCATTCTCATTATAGAGTCCATACTTTGTCAGTTAATGCAGACAGCTACCTATCCAAAGGGACACATACATAGTAAGTTATCATACTGGTGGGATGTTGAGTTATGTAAATTATATATAAGGAAGAAAAGACAGTTTCAGAAATTCATGTCAAATTCATATCCCTCATTTAAAGGGAAACAGAATATAACAGCCAGGTATTTTAAGTATCAGTTAGTTAACAAAAAGCTTACATTTCAATCAAACTTGTCTAAATCATCTGTTAATAAGAATTTTTTTAATGCATAAATTAATTTTTAAAAAAGCAATGATTTCATGTCATTTATATCCATTAATGCTAATGTATTTTTTTTTAAATCTCAGAAGATATCAGAAGAGTTTAATACCTTTTTCCCAGTATGCATAAACTATATACAGCTCTTCTCAGTCAGAGTTAATAACAACACTAAATATAATAAGCATACTTCCTTTTCCCCCCTCTATTACCCACTAGGGTGCAATTACATCCTATTCATAGTCAATATTGTAGTTTTTCTTATTTCCTTCCAACTTCATGAAACTTACTCTTCACTTTTCTAAAATCCCTCACCTCCTCCTGATATCGTCTGTGTCAGTGTTAGTACTTATGCTACCTATGATATTTCACGCAATACTTTTCTAACATAACAACTAGATAGATACCTTCACCCCCTCCTCACTTTTTTTTGTCCAACTATTGTCAGACGTTATACCTCTTGTATATACTACTCATAATAATGCTTAGTCAACACCCTCGCTTATCCTTCTCTTTTGTTGTTTGTTCCTTCTATGCTAACCTAAACCTACTTTGATTTTAATTTTTTACCATTTTTAATCTTTGCTGTTTGAAGCTATTTGAGTACATTAGACTACACCTTTTGCTGTAACTGCATTAATTCTTATGTAATAATTTACTGTTTTGATTTATTTTCATTTGTAGTCCTGTTACATTACTTTAATGTTGGAGCTTATCTCCCAAGGCCTCTACTGAAAATGGACATGTATCTAGTAAGACTAGCCCGGTCAACAAATGTAAAATAAAATAAAATAAAAATAAATACATAAATAAATAATAATTGTCCAGCTATAAATGTTAATTTTGTTTCCATAACTTTTAACAGGCAAAAAAACTTCTATGGGACCGGACAAAATACTGGAAATGTTAATATATAGAGCTCAGTGTCTTAACTGTATTATATTCTGTTTATAATGCATTATTATGAAACTCTGTTGTTCCCCCCAGGTTGGGAAATACAGCAATTTCACCAGTCTGTAAATTACAGATAGTTAACTATAGTCCTATTAGTTTACCATCAATTCATTGTAAATGTGATGAATGAACATTACTAAAACTACTCTCGGATTTGAAGAATCATTCAAGTAACGTTAATAAATACCAACATGGGTTTAGCTATGAGAGATATCCTCATTTAATTTAGTATAGTTGTATAATCAAGTAACTGTTGTATTAGACAGATCATTAACAGCTGGAGTCATTCATATTGATCTAACAAAGGCTTTTTAAACTATATCTCATGATGCCATAATATAAACACGCATTATAGCTATAACCCATTTTTGGTTAACTGGATCAGTTCTTGGTTAAATGGCCATGCTCGATGTGTTTCGATAAGAGGAAAACTATCTTCCACTTTTGTCTGTTGTGCCCGTTTTTTGTGTTGAGTCACTTCCTTTTCAAATTAGTATTATCAGCAAGTCTAGTTAGCAATCACTGCTGGCAAGCAAAATATGCAGATGACTGCAAAATCGGATGCATTTTGGATTGTCAAGGGACATCTTCACCAATGATTAACTTTTTTACTCAGTTTTGCACATGGGTTAGAAAAGTAAATTTGTGCTTTATTAATAATAGGTATGAAGTTATATATTTTGGTAGACCATCATGCATACCTACATTAATATTAAACAAAGTAGTTTCACTTTGGAAAACTAGATATAAATGCATTCATATTTCTTCCTACATTTCATTCTTATCCCATGTCTCTTGTATCAGGAAATGTGCACTTTTCCTAATGAGTTGCATGTTCAAGTCTTTATCTTTTAAAGATGAATTTTGTTTTGCACACTTACATATTATGTATATTTGTTCTATTTTTGAATATAATAATACAGGCTGTTCATATAACAGGAATCAACTTAATTTGTTTGAGTCCATTCAATGGAAATTCACAAAAATGATTATTTCTGTGAAGTATCTTACTTATAAGAAAATATGTTGTACTTTAAGCTTATAGTCCCTTCAATTTAGGTTTACTAGAGGTTAGGGTATTACTGCTAATAGAATACATTATGACCAGATGTTACAGGCAATTTATAATATTCCTTTTTCTAACAACACTGGGGTACATACACATGATGATATCTCTTTTCATTATTTCAATGTGTAAAACATGTTTGAAGTAAAATTGTATTACTCAATCAATTTCTAGACTCTGGAATCATATTCCTATTAATATTAGATTAGCTCTGGATATAAAAAGATTTAAACCTCACTTTGATTAAAGCATGGGAAATAATGTTTATGACCCACATTTTAATGAGGCAGTTTTCCTAGATGGCCTTCAGACCTGGACACTGCATGTAAACATATAACAACCTTATGGAGGGGTCATATAGGGCTGGATAATTTATGACTCAAAAAGCTAGACATATAGGTTCATAGGTTCATAGGTAGGTACTAGGCTATCAGCCCAAGAGCCTATGTAACCCTAGCCAACAAAGTTCTCTGGCCTACGCCACCCAAGAAAGTTAATTTCCTGTGCCTCTGTCGAGCAGAGCCACAGAAGTTATCCCCAGGGTATATTTCCTATTTCTCATCCACTCATCAAGATTTTTCTTGAAGAGTGCTAATGAGGAACTTTGCTTGACATAGATGGGTAGCTTGTTCCAGAGTATAGGAAGTCTCTGGGACAGGAATCTATCCCTCCAGCACGTCTTGTTTATCGTGGTGACAAGGTTTAGGTCCCTAAAGCATGTAGCTCAGAGGGATTGGGATTTCTTTAGATGTAGCATGTCTAACAGCTCTGGGTTTAACTTTAGCTTTATATGTTAGGAAGAGATCTCCTCGGAGTAGGTGATATGCTACAGAGTAAAGCTGGAGCTTTTTGAGATGGTCAGTGTAGGGCATCTGTTTGAGGCCAGTAATCCTCTTTGTGAGGCACTTCTGTGGCCTTTCCAGCTGCTACAGATGTCTTCTCAGAGACATTCCAAAAGGGGCATTGTAATCTATAATAGGTCTAATGAGTGCTGAGTAGAGGGGAACAATGACCTCTTTTTTCCTGGATGAGAACCCTTTTGTGATGAGGTGTGCCACATAGAAAGATTTCCTGACTACAGTGGTGATGTGATTATCAAAGGAGAGACTACTGTCCACCTGGGTTCCAAGGTCTCTTATCACACATTCGGCATTAAGTACACTGCCGTTTATGTGGTAGTTCATGGGTACAGAGTTTTTGCCAAAGGGGATGACAATGCACTTTTTGGCATTGAGCTTAAAGCCATGCCTCTGACAACAGGCATCTGTCTCAGTGAGGCCCTTCTGTACGATGTCCACATCATTTGGGGATTCAAATATGGCTCCTAGTTTGCAGTCATCTGCGAACTTCATTAGCCAGAGGCCTTCTGTGTTAGCCTGTACTTCAGAGAAGTAGATACCAAACAGAAGAGGTCCCAGGACTGAACCCTGTGGTACTCCACTTGTCATTGGTTTGAAGTCAGATTTGGAGTCTGCAACTTTTACAGTATGGGTTCTGTCAGTGAGCCAGTTGGCAACCCATCTTGTGACATAGGGATTTATACATAGTTTAGTGAGTTTAGCTATAATTCCAGAATTAAATTTGGCAAATCTGGCAAAAAAGCAGCAATCTGTAGGCTAGTGAGTATAAGGAGAGTTATGCTAATCAATCAGTAGTGGCAAGATTTAAGACTTAATTTTCTTGGTTCAAATCTTTGGGGCCTTTCCAGTTAACTATATGCTTGCATTTGTACATACCAAAGGGGGTATAGGATTCAGTGATGGGTGTGATAGGGGAAGAGTGCAGTGGGTAGATAACTTCTTTGGATCTTAAAGATACCGCCTTGGAAATCATCTGAGCCAGACAGAATGATTTCCTAACTATGATAGAAACATAATAATCAAATAAGGAAAAGATGTCCACATATGTATCTAGGTCTTTTATGACTGTATCTACCTGAGGTAAAGTAACATTTTTAATATATGTGGCTGAAGCAGCTATTCTTCCAAATGCTACTATGATGGACTATTTTTTTCATTTTTGAGACTGTTTTTGATATACCATATATAGTATGTACATATTCCAGCCCTTGCTGAAACAGTTTTGTGTCAGTGGATGAGCGGGTAATAGTGCCCAGTTTGTAGTGTTCATCAAACCTGGTCAACCACACTTCCAGGATATTAGCTTGGATGTATGCAAAATAAATGCCAAACAGGAGAGGGCCTAGAACAGATTCTTGTCCTGTAGTATCCCACTAGTTACAAGTTTACATTCAGAAAGGGAACCACCAACTTGCACAACTTGTGATCTATTGGTTAGCCAATTTGCAATCCAGGAAACAATGTGTGGATTTATATTAAACTTGTCTCATTTTTTAATAATACCTGCATGGGAGATTGCATCAAAAGCCTTGGCCAGCTCAAGATAAGCAGTGTATACAGAATGACCACTGTCCATAGTCCCCTCTAACCTTTTCAAAGAAGCTTACTAAATTCAGGTGACGGGATTCAGATCTAAATCAGTTAAATTCTTTATGTCTGCATAAATACATTTTGTTATCATAGGTTCCATGAATTTGCATATAAGGCTGGTGAGGTTGATAGGTCTGTAATACCCCAGGTCTGCAGAAGGACTATGCTTCGGTAAGGGAATAACAGTGGCTGTTCTCCAGACATCAGGATGAAATTGTGTAGATAAGCTGTGGTTGAAATTTTAAGTAGGGGCTCAGACAGTGCATATTCAGCACTGATCATGCTTCTCAACTGTCCAGATTTTTGCGTTATAGTTTTTGTCTGTTCCTCATAAAATTTCTGTTTTGCTGGCAAATAATAGTGGATTGAAGTTATTAAATACTGAATGACATTTGAGGTTCAGAGTTCATAATCTCCAGAAAATGCATGCCAAGGCAAATCCTGTTATTCTACTAGCTTTCTGTTTGCAAGAGCAATATTTGAAATATGTCCCCAATTTTGACCCCCCCTTCATTATTTAAGCTTTGTCCAGATTTATTGTTCCAAGAGGTTGAGAAGTATGTCTCTGTTGAGAATGCAGCCTGGTATATTGTCCAGCCCCATGGAAGTATTATTTTTAACTTTTGACATGGATTTGCAGACCTTTTCCAAACTGATTTCAGGGGAAACTAAATTCTCAGGAACTGTGGGGGTAACAATGTGGATAGTAGGGGTTACATTTGCACCAAATATGTCTGCTACTATATTAGCTATATCCTTGGGGTCATAACGGGTGGCATTATTATGGATCAGCTCCTTGCATTGTTGGACATCATTCATTAATTTTCTGACATAAATGAGAAAAGATTTGCACTTTCCTTTGGAATCTTTAACAGCCTTAGGTTTGTACTGTGCATTATATTTTCTAGCAGTGTTTTTAAGTTTCTTGCTGTTGTGTTTCAGTGTAGTCTTGATTCATAGGTTCATAGATTAGTACTAAGCTAACTACCCTTGTGAGCCATTTTAAGCCTAGCCAATTATCCCTTGTGAGACTCAAACCCTGCACTTTGTGTTTGTAAGGCAAACACCTTAACCATTAGGCCACCCTCCAACCTCCTGTAGGGAGATGAGGATTTCTTGAAACTTTTCATTATTTTTTCTTCGTTTATTGTGTGGTTTATTAATATAGAAGTTCTACCAGGAAGGCCTAGTTCTGAATTTACCATTATATTTCATGTAGAATGGGTACTGGCTTTTCTATGCAGCAGTTCAGGTGTAAGTAAAGGTCATAAATGAATGCAGCATCCCTCTCAGTTGGGTCTGTTTTCAAGAGATTGTTGGGAATTTCGCATAAGTCATCTACACAGTGAATTAGGTTTGCCATGGCAATGTCCCTAAAGATGATTTATTTAGGTGGTGGTGGGATGGTACTATTAGAGCTTTTAGAAAAGGTGACTGATTTGTGCTCAGATTTAACCAGAGATGTGAAGATGTGCGGTCGACTGAAGGTGGTGGTAGGTTGGTAAGGACAAAAAAGATTTTGCAATTTGATCCAGTGAATTGGTTTTAATGAAGACTAGGTATTCGGTTTGATATTTAATGCCTCAATAGTTTTACAGTAATTTCTGTGATCTTTGGGAGACATTGATGAGGATATGTATCTAGCAATGAAGTAATAGTTTTACTATTGGTGATTTGGATCTCCAGAAGCTCCAGGTTAGGGTTATAGGTAACTTGATATCAAGTAATAGTGTTTCAAACAAATAGAAACATTCATCCGCAGTTACCCAAGCATCTAATAGTATGATAGGTGCTAAACCCGGTACAGGGAGTGTTGTCATTGCACTGAAACTATGACTCACTAACTACACAAATAGGAATGTTTTTGAGTTGCAAGAGGATCTCAATTTTTTGTCATTTTTTTATTTCAACTCCTAGCATTGAGTAGTGCTACCTTGATATAGTGCAAATTTGAGTGTAATTATTCTATATAGGAATGCCAGTAGAAGGAATCTGCCTAAAAAAAGGTACTTTAGGGCAGAAAAGGCTTTGCCAGAATGTGAAAGCACTGGTATGATAGATGTAAGTCATCCCTGGTAAAACAAGAAGCTTTATCTACCATATCTCTCACATACTGGATCCCCCTAGAATGACACTACTTAGCTAATTGTGAAAGTCAGTTTTATTGTCTTCATGTCTCGGCATCATTCCTGGTGAAGGCAAGTGTTGTCATTGCACTGAAACTATGACTCACTAACTACACAAATAGGAATGTTTTTGAGTTGCAAGAGGATCTCAATTTTTTGTCATTTTTTTATTTCAACTCCTAGCATTGAGTAGTGCTACCTTGATATAGTGCAAATTTGAGTGTAATTATTCTATATAGGAATGCCAGTAGAAGGAATCTGCCTAAAAAAGGTACTTTAGGGCAGAAAAGGCTTTGCCAGAATGTGAAGGCACTGGTATGATAGATGTAAGTCATCCCTGGTAAAACAAGAAGCTTTATCTACCATATCTCTCACATACTGGATCCCCCTAGAATGACACTACTTAGCTAATTGTGAAAGTCAGTTTTATTGTCTTCATGTCTCGGCATCATTCCTGGTGAAGGCAAGATACTACTCAGGAGTGGTGTCTTTTCTACCTCTAATACATGCATAGTAAGTTCCATCATGTCCCTCTGCATGTCCCCTGGGTGGAGAACCTCTGGTTATTCACTCTGACTTTGGTCACCAGTAGGTTGGAGTCATATTTGTCTGACATAAGGGACCTTAGGGCCCTTGTAACATCAAAGAACCTGCTGCTGAAGAAGCAGCTTACAGTCAGCCTGTTCTTATCCAGTCTGGTGAGTGGGCATCTGTATGCCTAACTATGGAGTCACCTATGACTAAAAAATTCGGGTCTACTTCACGTTGTCGTAAGCTAACAATATTGAGTCTGATATTGTCAGCACGACAATATCGAAAGTGAAGAACATTGTGCAAGTAAATGGAAATCTCCGTAAGGGGAGATTTCCATTTACCTCAATGTAGTACGGTCTTGAAGTTGGTATATTTAAGTATGGGGGGTGTGGGGGGTGCAGGTGGGCTTGCCCCCTGCGTACGCCATTTAGTTTTTTTTTTTATTTGTTTTTTTTTTACGTTATTTAATGTTTTACTTAATTGATCAATAAAGTTCGACCTTTATTGATTCGATTAAGTAAACTTTCGATAACGTGATATAGATGCAAAAATTCACTGTGTGAAAGCAGGCTTAGTGGACTTTATGGGATTAGGCCTGCTTTCCTTATGACAGGGAGGTTTAAGCAAAGTTTTCTTTGCTGTCTCAGAATATGTTATCTTCTAGCAGTGTGCTGCGATTAATGTGGTGTTGTTTAGGTATGATATTTACCAAGAGTGGACAGATGGGAGAGGACGGCCTCCAAGTTTCCTAAATATTTACATCTTTAGCAGGCTGTACTATTAACTAGTAAAAGTAATGAACAGTTGGTAAGTATAAGACTGTTGCTACACTGTCTTAGAACATGTAATGTAATCAGAATAGCCACAAATGAGGTGAAAGCAGACTGTTGAGACATGTTGCCAGGGGGTGGAAGACTGGGACTTGTATAGTACTGAGGTATTTGAGGGAAATCACTGTAGCAGAACCTGAAGATTTTTGGATAAAGTATTTACAGAGATACTCTGAAGTTAGGTAAAATAGAAGCTAATCTAGCAATAGTAATGGAAAAGAAAAATTGGCTTTGTCAAGACTGACGAATAGTGGGGCTTCACTTAATTGTCTGATACCTGGTTACTGCTAGTTCTGGTCTTACCACAACTTCACACTGTCCGGATTCAATAGCTGTTTGCTTCTTTCACCAAAATCAAAACAGTAGCACGTATTCCAAGATGATAAGAAGGTCACAGGCACTTTGGTGATTAGCAATCTCATCTCAGATGATGCGGTTGTCAGTAGGGTTGTTGCAGTCCTTTCTTGGTAGATGCCTTGAATAGCAACCACACCAATCAGGAACACACACTGCCTAATCAGAGACAGGAAGGAATCAATGATCCTCTGTGTTTTTTGTCACTAAGAGCAAAACAGTAAAACAAATTCCAGGCTGGCTCCTATGAAGCAGTTATCAGGATTTTTGGAGATCAGCTGTCACTAGGAAATAATCCTCCACTGCTCATTCTCTCACTAGGAGCAAAACAGAAGCATTAATTCCAAAGTGACCACTCAGAACCGGAATGTGGGATTTCCAGTGATAGGTAGTCTTGCACCAGATACTACAGATTTTGAAGGTAAGATGGAAAAAAATAATGTGCTCTAAGCCATTAAGAAGATATAAAAGATGGGGTAAGTTGAACTTTAGCAGACTAAGGAGAGATCCAGTAATTTTAAAAGTGTAAGATGGATTGGATGTGGGGTGGGTACTCAGTATTCTAGCTCTGTAGAATACAGTGGGAAGACAAATAAATTTAAATAGCTGAAGGGGAGTGACTTCCAGCCAATGAAAGAGTAAAGGGAAGATTTTTTTTATCACATTAATATAAATGTGGGCAACTAGAGAGACAGAGTGTTTAGGAACTCAGCAACTCTAGGATGGGGTGGGGGAAAATGTAATTTGTATGTGCCTCACAAGAAACACAGCTTTTGTTTATTTCCTACTTTAAATGTGCAATACAAATCCGAATGCAATTAAAACACAGTGCAATGAAAATACATCATGATATACAGAATAAAATAAAGCAATATGAAGTACAAGATATCACTATAAGGTAAAGCAAACTAACTTTTCCATTACAACTGTCTGTGGCAGAATCCAAGTGACCTCTTCAGTAAAGCCATGAAGTATTTTATGTTCCCCTGAAATACAAGGTTTAGCTTGCAGCTCCTTCCTCAGTTTGCATGTGATTAACCTTAAGTGACCTGTTCTAATTTTGGTGTCACTTACAAGACGCACATCTTTGGTTTCTTTCCTAGTTTAAATATACAATAAACCTAGAATGCAATTAAAACACAGTGCAATGAAAATACATTACAATATAAAAAGAGAGGGAAACAGTAAAACAATACAGAATACAACAAAGGAATATAAAGAAAAAGCAAACTAACTTTTCTCCTCACAGCAGTTTGTGGCAGAGTCTGAGTGACCTTTTCCAGCAAAGCCTTGAAATGTTTTACCCCCCTTGTAAACAAAGTTTAGTTCCTAGATCCTCCCTCATCAGGTCATATGCACACACAGGAAATTTAACTTATCTGGACCCCAATCATTTCTTTTTTTTTTCTTAAGGGAAGAGTCTGCTTTATAAACCTAATAAGCTTCTTTGAAAAGGATACAGAGGTTGTAAATGGTTGTCACTGAGTGCACACTGCTTATTTTGATTTGTCCAGGGCTTTTGACACTGTCCCCCATGCTGGTATTATTAAAAAAAGACAAACGTAATGTAAACCCTTATGTTATGATCTGGAAAGCAAATATGGTTTCCAGCAGATGCCAAGTTGTGAAATTTGCTGGTACCCACTTTGTTCGTATTGGATCTAATACTGTTAGCAAAGGGCTATATAGTTAATGTAAAAAATAAAGGTGATAATGGACAGTTTGTCTTGTGCCTTTTTGTCATTAAAAGGAATTAGAAAGAAAATGACCTATTTTAACATAAGCACAAGAGTTGTTGTATAACTTAGAAATTATACATTTAAGTGATTTAAATAGGTGCAACCAATTAACCAAGTCAAAAGCCTTATCTAAACTGAGGCTAAAGATGGAAGGTTCTTTTTTATTTTTATTTGCATATTCTATTAATGTTTGTATTCTTATTATGCTATTTAAAATAAACCCTGTTTGATCATTGATAATTAATTTGGGTATAAATTAATTATGTTAGCTAAAATGGACATGAACATCATTTACCAGCTCCTTTTAGTGCATACTGGAAGCAGGAACAAGTTGCACATTTCTCCTTATTTGCCACATACCTGGAAGGAAGCAGACATTTCTGAAATATTTTACCAAACATCTCATCCATACCTTCACTGACCACTGAAAGTTATAAATGTTCACTGATTTTAATAATGCTGTTGACAATGATTCCATTAAACTACTCTACAGTATGCAAGGCTTCAGTCTTCATCATCACATTTCTCTTGCTGCTCATTTTAGAGGCAATGCATTGGAAGTTGCTTTCTATCTAGCTATAGTCACAGTAAACCTGGTATTTTAGTGTGGCTGCTGCATGGTCCATTTGGCAGAGGGCTATCACCATTTATGTTACCTGATTTTGAGATGCCCAAATACAGGAATATGAGACCTGTTTCAAATAGTGACTTAACTCCTTTATTGGTTCATCTTCTGCCAGAATGCAATTGTCATAATCCCTGTTATCACTGCTGCTCTAGATTAGTGTCTTCTGTTATTACATGTCCTCCTCTTAGCTGGATGTGTCATCTTATTGATAAAAGGCATGGATGAATGCTAGAACAGAACAGGAGAAGTATGTGCAATCTAAGAGCAAACTTATTTTAGATGCTTATTACAAGCAAGTAATTGAGAAATTTCTGAAAACAATGTTGCACTTGCGTTAATTGAGATTGTTGTTACATGATATCATCTCGCCATGCAGTTTGTGTTCATTGAGAAAATATGCATGCAGCCTGTCTTCTGGTCCAGACCACTTTTTCATGTTTAGAAAGTGATGTGGATCACAGCACTGAAGATAATGTTGTCTTGATTAGGTATGTCTTTTCTAAAAATGCATCTATTAGGTAAGGAAAATGAACCTACCATTAATTCTGATGTTCACTGGATGGCTTTTATTGATGTTGAAAATCAAAAGATCAGGAAAGCTGCTAGTGCTGTGCAGGCACCCTGTTTTGGGATTTTATCCTGTACCTATCACACTAGTATCATCTTGCAGAAAATATTTTGGACAATGCAATCATCAATAAATACAGAGATATTTTCACTAATTCCACTATAAATTACAAATGCACAGTCACTTGTAGAACTATTGCCTGATCACAATTCATTAAGAATGCACTTAACCTACAAATCAGTTGCAAAAATCAAAATAAGATTTGTTTCAGGAGACGACCACCTACAGTCTCATACTGGGTCAAGTTTCCTCACACCAAAGGAATATATAAACTAACTCCACTGCCACAAGAGTTTGGGAAAGGAAAATGATGATATTAAATTTAATTGTAATCTCTCATAAATAGTATTCCCATAATCATCTAGTATACAGTTGACCCATGATAAAATGTACTTTTGACCAATTGCCAGTGGCGGCTCATGGCATCGGACTGTAGGACTGCAGCCACCCCCCCCCACTGTGAAGAAAAGAAAGTTTAAAAAATAAAATATTTATAAATTAATTGTTTCAAATCAAATTTACTAGCTGGCTCTAGTGCTTTGCTTAGCTGCGAGTCTGACTCGCAAAGTCCCGGAACTCAAACTGCGCATGCTTGGTGAGTTCCAGGTTTTTTAAAATAAAATTAGCTTCTGTAAATCTGGACTGCTGTAAAAGCAGTCCAGATTAAGGAGAAAAGGCATCAGTGTGATGCCCAGATGTCTATGCGGTTTAGCCACACAGTAAAGTGGAAGGGGATGGGACTGTCCCATCCAGCAGTCATGTACATGACGTGGACGGCTGGATGGGTTCCAAAAAAAGAGAGCGAGAAACAATCAGTAGTAGCACAGTACTTTGGCTGTTACCATTGCTGAAGTAGCTTGCTTGTTGTTTGGCTTACTGAGAGTTCTTCTGTGTTCTGTAGAATCTGTTGTTTCATAACTTCATGATCGGACAGTCATTTTTAAAAGTAATACAGAGGTAGGTGTCCGAGTGTTTGTTTGATATGAACACTTTGAACAGTATTTATTTTACATGCAGTTTTTAAAAAAATGATGTAACATGCAATGAAAGCAAATGATAAGCTGCTCTCATTTAGGAAACAAAAGAGGCAACAGAATAGATTTTTTTTCAAAAAATACTGTAGGCATAGAAAGTATTTTAAGAGACCCTGTATTTTCAGTGAAATGTATATCTCTTTACATGCTAAAAATAAGTTTTAAAATCTATCTACCTGAGGTAATTGAAATTAAGAAATTAGTTTTATAAGCAATGTGTCTGATATCTTCTAAAATAACATAAAAGTGTGAGTTTGGCAAACAAAACAAACCAAACTAGCTGTGTACTGATCTACAGAATACTTTGGAGGCTTAAGATGAAGGATTATCTTCAAGAAGTATATTGCAACAATCTGAGAAATGTATATATTGACATACAAGCAGAAACTGTAAATAGTGTCCTTTCCTTTGGATGGGTATGAACTGGAAGAGGTTGCAAATGGGGTGCACTTCCTTGAGTTGAAAATTGTTGTTTGTAGTTTTCCAAGGAAGATACTTGCCAGAACATTTTCTATTATTGCAGTGGCAGTGTTTGAAACTTTGCAGCTTTTCATTTTTCATCATCATGACTGTATGATTGTAGAGTCAGTATATATAAAGTAAGTAAGTAACTGTGCTGATAAGATCCAGGGAGCTTCCTCTCAAAAAGAATTTTCTTTTAGGATCCAGTTGAATTTTAACTATTTCATTTCACATGATTGATGGCCATCTGTGTCAGTCAAATGGAGCTGATCCTTGCAGGAAAACACAGTTTATTGTTAGCAGAGGCCAAGGTAATCCTTACATAGGCATGATTTTCATACTGAGATTATATTTAATTTTTAGAGTCCAGCATTTTATTGTTAGGTTCTTTTAAAAGCTTAATTGTTGTGGATATGTCACATGACCATATAATGAGTATAAAGAACGGGTATGAGGGGTTGTCAATTGTTCTGATGAAGTTCACATTGTTACTGAATGAAAACACTCAACACTTGATTAATAAAGGAATTTTACTCATCTGTTGAGGTTCACTGGTTCTTGGAGGTGCATATTGTTAATCTAATTGTTATTCCTGGAATTGTGAGTTGGTTGCTATTTGTGGTCAATCCTCCAGGAAGGTGATGAATAGAATGGATAACACTGCTTGCTCTGGTGAATTAACCCAACTTATACAACAAATACAAAGACAGCCTAATACATGGAGCAACAGCAGAACAGCCACACCAAATACTACTATCATAAATAGTAACAAAAGAACAGCCAAGGAGTGCTAAATAATAACCATAAATAGTTTACTGGGGGTTACCCCTCACACAGCCTACAGGTATGGTAAGCGACTCAAGCCATAGTGAATTGATTTGTTCTGATTCCCAGTTTTTTTTTTCTTAGAAAAAACATAATTTTAACTTTTCCCTTAACAATGACTCTCATAAAAAGTATATTAATGTACAGCTTTCAATGGCTGACAAAAATTAAAGAATTTGAGAAACTATTATTAAAGTATAAGAAGATTCGGCTTGAAAATGCATATTTGCAAAAGAATATTGATTGCACTTGTATACCAAAAGGACTTAGACTGTGGCGTTACCTTAATGGTGTGTGTGTGTGTGGGGGGGGGGGGTAACACTAATATGTTAAAAGAATTGCACTCTATATTCAATAGGACTGGTATTGAAGTACTATGGCTTCTCATTCATTACAACACTATGGATATGCAGCAATGGTCAACCCAAATGGACAATTTAAATAAACAAATAAAGGAAGATCTTTTGTTTAGCCACTATGAAACCAATTATGTAATGTATTCCAGAAAGTAGACCTGAATTGTGAGCAACTTTTACAATATAAATTGAGAAAACTGAAAAGGGACTTGGCTGATTTCGTGGTGGGGTAAGCTTACCCTAGGCCACCTGGTTTCCACGAGAGCAGTGATTCACCCAATCAGCATGGAGCAGACAATTCCCATGGATCTTCACATACAAATCACGCTCAACATGCGCAGTCCAGCCCTTTAGAGACAGAAGGGGTGAGGAGATAGGCGAGAATACGCAACAATAAACAAGTGAATCAAATGCAGAGATATGGAGAGAATTTATCCCAGAATGTTTATACAGCCCAGGGAGCAAAACTGAAGAGGTACCAGCAGTGCAATCAACAACAGCGCTAAATGATTTTGGCCAGATACAAGGTACTGATTCTATGACTATTGTGCTCAATGCAGTTCAAGATTTTCAGGTATATAACTATTCTGACAAAACAGTAACTGCAGCTCATGCAGACTTGCTGTCTAAAGGTTTAACTTTTGTCCCAGTAGAAGGGCTAATATTACCAACACTATCATTTACTTGAAACTGTATATACGTAAATTAAATTTGGCCCTGTGGTTTAGTAACAATGCTGTGAGTTTCAACATGTCATATGTGCATAGGCCCAGTATGTTTAACCCGTCCATACAAACAATGCTACAAATGTATGAAAAATGTTGTGTTCATGAAATGATGAATTTATGAACAAGCACCAAAAGGTAGATGCTTACAATTTAACTATATCCAAAAGGCATTTAATCAATGAACTTACAATGGATAAGAATATACGGGTTATGAAGCCCGATAAGGGGGGTGGGCTGATAGTGATGATTTCAATTGATTACAAAAGCAAAATGCATAGTTTATTAATGTTTGATGTGTATGAAATTGTCTCTAAGCATTAGATTCGCATTGCATATTCCAAAATTGATCTCTGCTTAGAGGACTTGTATTTAGAGGGCAGTATTTCTAAAAATGAATTTGAATTCATGTTTAACAACCAACCAACCATAGCCGGTATATAAGGAATGCCGAAAATGCATAAAGATCTTAATTACCCCCCCCCCCCCATTTTGGCCTATAGTCAATGACAAAAAGTCAAAAACATTTCTATAGCTACATTTTTGGATCAAAAACTACAAAGAGGTTTAACCAACATAAAGCAGATATGCTAGGATTCCTGGCATTTTTTGAAATTACTAAGTGAAGAGGAATATGATAAGGATGTGATTTTGTAACACTGGATGTACATGATTTATTTTCAGTCATTCCACATGACATTGTAATCGACTGGTTTGAAGAACAACTAATGAAGCATAGGAATTTTCATAAATGCAGTGTATCTGCTATGTGTACTTTGATGGATATGGTCCTCAAAAATAATTTTTTATATTGTGAAGGGCAGTACTTTAGGCAAAGCACCGGACTAGCCATGGGAGCATTGTGCGCTCCCATGTTTGTGAATTATGTAATGGCAGAATGGGAAGATAGATATATATTCAATAGTCCTTACGTGCAAAATTGCAGCATGTATACTAGATTCCTGGATGATTTATTCCTAATGTGGAAAGGTACATTTATGGAGTTGAAAGATTTTATTAGTTACAATAATCACACTGTGTGTTTTTCAACATTTTACATTCAGTGTACTCAGATCACTTTGTATTGTTGGATGTAGAAATAAGTAAAAATAAGGTGGATAAGAAATATGTGTCCAATATCCACTGTAAACCTATATTCTTCACTTCTTATCTTCACTATACGAGCTTCCATCAATTGAATCAAAAAGGTCAGTAGTCGAAGGTCAGTTTATCCAACTGACCAGAATGATATCCGACAATGTTACCTTTCTGAAAGAATGTGATCAAGTTTCACAAATATTTATAGAGAGGGGTTATCCCCAGGGATTTGTAGCTGACATATTAGGTGAAGTTAACAGGAAAAGAGAACTTGGAGTATATCAGCCTATTTTAGGAGGCATAATGGAAACAAAATCCAGAACTAATAATGAGCAGACAGGGTCAACTTTGTTTTTTATAACCACTTACAATTTGGATATATCTTACATAACTAATATCTTCAACAGTTGGTGGATCATACACACAAACCCAGAGATTTTATAAAAAGTGGGTCCCAAGCCAAGAGTAGTATACAGAAAAGATATAACATTTAAACAATTATTGGAAAAGGCCAATAATAATGTTAGTAAGACCACTAATCATAAATCAGGGACTTATAAGTGCGGAGCCTGTAAGCAGTGTTTACATGTGATTAATGGTGATAGTGTGATAATTTTAGGCACTACCTACAAGAATAGAGAGTATTATAATTGTAACTCTAGAAACATTATATATGTTACATTGTGTCAACAGTGCCAAAGATGTTATGCTGGCAAGATGTCCAGGAGATTAAGGGACTGAATGTATGATCATTTTTTGGATATAAAAAATGGCAAATTAACCAATGCATTGTATAAGCATGTTTCTAGGTTCAATATACATGATTTTATGCTTTTTGTGTTAGACTCTATAAACAAAGATTGCAAGGAAAAGTTACAGATGATCATTTAAACGTAAAATAAACTCAGTGGCAAATTAAATTAAGAGCCACATTAGATCCAGGTTTAAATGACAGTTGTTTCTTAACACCTATTTTAAAGTTAAAGCATTATGTTTTATGAGACTATTTAATTTTTAAGAGTCCAGTATTTTTATTGTTAGGTTCTTTTAAAAGCCTAATTGTTGTGGATATGTCACATGACCATATATCGAGTATAAAGAATGGGTATGAGGGGTTGTCAATTGTTCCGTTGAAGTTCATATTGTTACTGAACCAAAGTGCTCAACACTTGATTAATAAAGAAATTTTACTCATCTGCTGAGGCTCACGGCTTCTTGGAGGTGCATATTGTTCAGCTGTTATTCGTGGAATTGTGAGTTAGGCCTCTTAGTTGCCTATTAAGTTTGGTGAGATTTAGAAAGGCATATATTCCTTTATCTACATCTATTTTTTTTGTGTCAGTGTGTGTAGTGTGTACAGATTTTTGCATCACATTTTTGGTCCATTTTTCATAAAATTGTGGTTTTCTGGCGAATTAGTGGCAAATCATTAAAGACTGAAGTTCGAAAATAATGACAGACATTTGAGTTTCAGATTTCATACTCTTCAGAAAATTCATACTAATGCAAGACCTACTATTTTATTAACTTTCCAAGTTTGTAAGAGCAATATTTAAAAATTGTCCATATTTTTGGGCCTTTGGCCCACTTTTATTTATGGCTTTGTCTAGATTTCTTGCTCTGAGGTTAAGAGTATGACAAATGTGTCAGGGCCAAAACCGTCAGACAGAGACATTTCAAATTGTGACATACTTGTTGTACCCCATTCCCCCATGTAGTGACTTAGGATGTGTCCAAGCAAGGCAAGGAGCAGTTGTGCAGTCTAAGTGTGTAGACAGAGTATCCCCCCATCCAAGGTAGACACAACTACAGTGGCTTTTCACTGTCCTTGATTTTGCAGAATGTTCTAGTTTTCTGTCATATTTTTATACTGTTGGTTTATGCTTCTTATTATTCAGAAAATGCATGTTGTTAGGCTGCATGCTACTTGGTACTTTTATAAAGCTGAATATAAATTATAATTAGAACTCAGTGTAACAAGCAGTGGAGTGGTTTGAGTTGAGTGCTGCTTGTTTTTATAATTGATTTTGACTAGCATTCCAGTACTGTATTTAAAAAGTAATTTGTTTTTTCATGCCTCACAACCTTTATGTTTCCAACTAGATATTAAGTAAGCTTTGACTCATCTGGTAGACAGGCCAGTTTTAACTTTTTACATGCCCAGTTGAATTCACTGCCTCCCTGGCTTCAGTTGCATTAGACAGAGGCCACACTCAAGATTTCCTTAAAATAATCCCCTTTACTGGTTTGTTTATTTAACTGTTTGTAAGTTCAGTCATGACTGTACTAATTTTAACCATTTTATCTTTTTTTTTCTTGAAAGCCAGTAAAATGTTTATTAAAACAAAAAAACCCAACCATTTTCAAGTTTTCAGATGTACTTTTCTCTTCTTAAGTTCACACTGCTCTTGCATGTGTACCTTTTACTATTTTGCATTCCCAGTGTGCTTATAGTCTGTTAATTTAAATTTGTATTGAGTTCTACAAATCACCCAGAGTGACATTCTATGATTTCTTTGAACAGTTTGTTGAACCCATAGGTTACACGTCAACTGGATCCTCCTAAGATGATGATCTAATATAGCTAAACAGTTGTAACAAGAAAGATGTAGTTTATGTGGAAAAACTGATCATACAGGAAAAGCAAACTTATAAAAAGTATATTATAGACTTAATGCTACATTTTGCAGCAATTAGCATTTCCACCTTTTTCAGATTTTGTTTGTTTTTTTACTTTGGTTCCTAGACAGTGTTTTTTTTTTTGTTTGTTTGTTTTTTTTTTGTATAGTTTTCATGTCTTCCTTTAGTCTGTATGGGATTTTTTTGGGAGGCGAGGTCCCTAAGTCCCTTGCCACAAAGATCTCCATCTCCATCAGCAGTGCATTTCTGAAACACTTTATTGCTGCTTAACAAGCAAGAATGAAAATGAATACAGACTTGTGTCACTGAAATCTTTTTGTGATTGTGGATGCTTGTGTACTCTATACACAACCTGTAGGAGTGTATACAATTAATGCATGTGTCTGTAGTTCTTTCCTATATCCATGAGTCCATAGATAAGTTGTGGATTCTCCTAACTTGCTCTTATGTATGTGTGTAACGGGTCAGGCATGTGAAAATGAGCACCTGGGATTAGGTTTCTGCATTATATCTATTGCTTGTTGAAATAGACTCTGACTCGCCCATTTAAACATGAATAAAACAGAGTTCATAAAATAAATGCATGACTGAAAATCATATTTCATTGTCTTCAAATGAATTAATAAATGCAACGACATAAGGAAGCATAATTGATGCCATGGACTACTAAAGGAAATTATCAAACAAAGGTCATATAAATAAAAAAAAACATTTTTAGGTTTTATGTCACACATTAAATAAATAGTGTCATATGCCATAAGTCAAACATTATAGAAGACATTATTTGCATTAGTGCTACAAATATGTTGTAGTTTTCGACTTAGTAACTGTTGCTTATGATCTAGCATGGCTATTCCTTCTTCCTATCGTACAATCCTATAATAATCTTCACAGTTAATTTAAACAGTCATAGTAAATGTTAATCCATATATATAATTACATATTATATATGTATATAATGCATACACACACACATATATATATATATATATATATATATATATATATATATATATATATATATATATATATATATATATATATATATATATATATATATATATATCTGGGTTCCATCACTTTGTTCGAAGTTTCACTGCTTCGAACTCCACTTCACCGAGTCCACTTATTCGAAGTAGTGAAACTTCGAACATTGACTTCGGCAGGCACATTATAGCACGGAATGGGAATATTCCCTTTTCCCTGCTGTAGTGCGATCTCGGAGTTGACATATTTAAGTAGGGGGGGTGTGAAGGGGGTGCAAGGGGGCTTACCCCCCTGCAAAAACATGTTTTAGTGTTTTTTTTTTTTTTGGGGTAGTAGAATTCAGTGAAAGTGCACTTTTGTTTAAGTGGACTTTCGCTGAAGTGTAGGGTCTACTGCTTAATTTCATAGAAGTGTATTTTCGGGTTTACTATTGAAATGTCGAACAGCACTACATCGACTGTACGATAGTCAAACACGGAAGTTCGAAAATAGTAATGTCGATGACAAAAAAACAATCTAGGACTGTATTTTAACATGGATTGAGGTAGGGGAGATGTTTCTAGTTCTGAATGATACTGAACACCTACCTCGACCCATGTTAAAACCATTCCTAGATTGTTTTTTTGACGTCGACATTACTATTTTTGAACTTCCGTGTTCTACTATAGTACAGTCGATGTTGTGCCATTCGACATTTTAATAGTAAACTGTATTTTTGATGTTAAGCAGTAGACCCATATTTACATGTGTGTGTGTGTGTGTGTGTGTGTGTGTGTGTGTGTGTGTGTGTGTGTGCATATATTACCTATATATTATATACATTTATAATATATAGATATATGTACACACACACACACACACATATATATATATATATATATATATATACACACACACACATATATATATATATATATATATATATATATATATATATATATATATATCTTTATATAGACTTATTTATATGGTTATAGACAGTCAGTCAAAATAAGATTTCCTTGAACTCTATCTGTTGATATAAAATACACCAACAGTTAGAATTACTAAAAATCTCTTTTTCACTACTTTCTGCAGGGGGCCACATGAATACTAACTGAAATACACTAACTGAGATCAAACAACAGTGGGGAAAAGGTGAAAATATCCTACCCATATTCTGTGATCTCACCACTATCAGTATTCTGGTATATACAGACAGATTTGATAAATAACTCCCATGATAGGGTTTCAGTATGGAGCTTATTGAGCAAGATATACTAAGAGAAAATTAACCTATGCAAAATATTTGCAAGCTGTTTTGACAGAGGTAATATACAACCACTACAATGGGTAAACTAAGTAAAGGACAATCAGTGCAATGGGGGCTAATATATATATATATATATATATATATATATATATATATATATATATATGTAAATATATATATATATATATATATATATATATATATATATATATATATCTGATTCGCTTTATAATTTTGAAATACTGAAATACCAAATTTCAGTATTTCAAAATCATAAATTCGAACGTCCATAATCCCAAAAGCACACAATCACGAAACACATAATCAAGAACACATACACACCATACACACATACATCATCCAACCCACACTACAACAAACAAAACACACACAAACACAAAAACACAAACAAGCAAACCTACACTACATGTAAGCAGGGGAGCAAGCCCCCCATACCCTCCATGTGGGGGGCTGCACCCCCACACCCCCCTACTTATATATACTAACTCTCAGATCGCACAAATAGACACAAAAGGGAAACACACACCCACACATTTCACAGTCCCTCGCACACACACAGACCTCACAAATATACATACAACACATCCAACACTAATACACATTCAGACACACTCAAACTCCCACACAAAACACTTAGAAAATACTCACTTACCTTTAGTTGCACCTACATCCATACATGACACAAACCATGATACACTCCCAACACCGCACGCCACGTACCGTAAGCCATAATCACGAATTTGAGATATTTGAATTCGTGATTATGCACTTTTACGATTTTGAGTCTTCGACTCTATGATGTCGAAATACTGAAATTCGGTATTTCAGTATTTTAAGTGAACCTATATATATATATATATATATATATATATATATATATATATATATATATATATATATATATATATATATTATATATAAAATATTTATATATATATATATATATATATATATATATATATATATGTATATCAAGGTGCATCTCTGTGTCCCAGACACTGAAAGTCAATTGTTTCTTGTCAGTAGACAATCCTGCTGTAAGCAGTATACCCTTTCAATTCCTTTCAATTCTTTATTAGGCTTTGTGCTGCTTAATACAATTGTTGCTGAGTTTCTGATGCTGTTAAATATCAGGTTATAATAAAAATATGACTTTAGCAAATAAAACATCTGGCATCATAAGTTTTTGCACCAATGCTGTATTAGACTATCTGATTGTGCAGTCTGCAACAGGAAAAATAAAGTTATGTAAATGTTGCCTTTTGATAGACAAGCTAGTGAACATGCCGCAGCAAGCAAACTGTAATGATTTTTCTGAAAGTAGCAGCGTTTTGTCTAATCATGGCAGACTGCGGATTACTCCTGAGACACTGCAATCAATCTGTTCTGTCCCTGAGATTCAATATAGCTCTAAAGAGCTCAAATTACTCTCTGATATGACATAGTCAGACATTGCAGTTTGCTACCATCTGAGAACCAGGATAATTGCAAGTCACAGGTTCTTAATTTCCTTACCTTCCACTGCAGATTTGTAGCAGAAGAATCAATACAATCCTCAAGGGATGTACACATAAAAACATACAGCAGCAGGAAGTCTATAAAGATGGCCAGAATCATATTATACTATATTATCATTGTATAGACTTAACTCTTGTTTGAATCTGGTAGACTGAATTGCAGCCATACGCTGTGTGCAGCACCAGACTGGCCTTTAGTATTATCAACTTAGAACACCAGAAATAACAATCTGATTAAAAGAGAGTTACTATTTCATGTCATTCTGTAGTTCATTCTTTTGTTGATTGATATCCGTTTGACCTAGAGTTATAAAGTTAAAATATGTTGGATCAGAAAACAAGAGAAAAAAAAGATCCAAAGGAAATTACTCTCTCTTTTGTGTCCATCATTTTCTTTAGCTTCATTAGTGTTTTTTTTTTTCTGATGAAGTTTGCAGTGCTAAATTTTGGCAGGCCATCTCAGACAATCAGTTCCCAATCTCATATCATCAGTTTCTTTTCACATCTTTGCCTCACCGGATCTTTCCCCATATTTCAGATTCAAGGAACTAGCAAAGAAATATACACAAACAGTATTATATAATATCTGTCATAATTTACTTATAGAAAAACCACATCACTATTTTTAAGACACACAGTTTGACCCACAACAAAACTCTCCCTCTGTTTTGGCGTAGAAGACTGTTGTTAAATAAGTCATAAAAGTGGAAAATGTATCAGTAAGATATAATGCAAGGTACATGAAAATTAATATGGGTAAAATGTAGAAATGGCGTCTCTATAACAGTGCTTGAAAAGGTATCAGTCTACATAAACCTGACCAGTGTCTTGATTGTTTCATAAATATAAAACACAGTTGGAAAACTGAATATAAGAGGAATTAAAATAGCTACAGACTGAATAAATTACTTTAAAAAATGCCTAATTAATGCATGAATAGACATTACAATTGCAGTAGTATTATATTAAGGAACATTTTAGAAACCTTTTTCAGATGCTGAATGAAATTTACAAGGCTTAACAAAAAGCTTGAAGCTATAAATGAAAAAAAAAAAAAGAAATATATTCTGCAGTATGTTCTCCATAAATTATAGCAGGAAACCATGTGACAGAGGAGATTAAAAGAAAGCATGTATATCACAATACTTATAGGCTTTTACTAAATAATACAGCAGGTATTTCCATTACAAAGTAGTACTGCAATATTGGCACAGAGTTATAATCTACATGCATTAGCCAATCCTCTGTGAGAGTGTTCAGCAGTGATGCTCCCTAAGGGAAGCTACTCTCAGATGTGGTCGACGAGTGGGGGGAGGTGGACATGGGTAGGCTATATAAATTAACCTTCTCCCAGACAGAAGCAAAGATGTCTGAGTCCTTAGGCTTCACTACTGGCTCAAGCAATTCTGGAAACAAGACTGTGCAGACGTGTGGTACTGGAAACCAAAAAAAAAGCTATAACTTACATGCATTGCTTGCCTAGACAGAATATTGGGAATGTGACATGAAAATGCAAAGCTTAAGAGTTCAGGGGGACCATGCAGAAAGGATGGTCAGGTATTCTGACTCATCTGTTTTTTTAGGTTACCTTTAAAACCATTATGGGAAGAAATGTATTTGATGCTGGTAGGAACAGTGTTCCAGTTAATGATATCCAATTTATTAAAAGCAATTATAATAAGGATTTTAAGACTGTCTGATTCAGAACATCAGACATTAAAACAGCCACACAGATATGCAATATTATCAAGCAGCAATGTGAACACTTACCGTTTAAGGAAAATGCAACTACTTTACAAGCAGTGAAGGCTCTCAAAGATTTTGTAAGGTGCCACTAAACTGATAAAGGACACACTGAAACATTTGAAATTATAAGTCAATGAGCTATAGATAGTGTATGTATATGTGATTTTTCTCCACTAAGTAAATAAAGAAGAAATATTATTCAGTTGAAATAACGATATGTCCAATGAGGGCTTACTGCACCATTTAAAATATTTCTAAAATAATACTAGCATACTTGACTAAACATAGCTTTATTCTATGAAATCTAGTTTCTGTCAAGGATAATACAGCACCTATTACCTATGCAAAGTCCACATGACTAACCTGGTGTACTCTACTCCATTGTATAAGTCTGAGAGTATGGTTTGGCCTTGTTTCGAAACATGACTTTCTGTAGGTTTAGCAAGGAATGATTTGTATAACTGCAAGCAGACTGATCTGAACATCTGAAATGAAACTATTGACAGGTCTCACTATTATGGATAATGATTTATTTTTGTGATTCCTCATCAGTATGCATTAGGTCTTCTCTTGCAATTCTCTGAATGGTGTAAGCACACTGAGAATCTTACAGTAATAATAATGAACAACTCCATCGAGCATAATTAAAGCATTTTAAGATTTAAAAATAAATTGTTGCCATTTGAATGCTAAAATGAGTCTGTTCTGAGGAGTTGACCCATGGTGAGGACGGATAGCTAGTTAGTACACTTAGGCCTTTCAGGAAAAAGAGATGGAGTGTATAATAGCTCAGAGTGAAAGGCAATGAACATATAAGAAGTTTCAAGCCCTACCAAGAAATGGCATAATGTGGAAAAATTACATAAATTGACTCCCAGTGAACAACAAAGGTAATTCGAGGAAGACTGGACAACAAAAAAAAAGAAGCTGTGATAGATTACTAGCCCAGTCATGCAATGCTACTTTACAAAATGGCAAATCTTATATGAGAAGAAAATAGTTGGAATCTAAGGTCCCACTTTCTGACAAGAAGAAATAATACTACGCAAGGTTCATAGGTTCATAGGATCTTACTAAGTTTATGGCCAAAAGAGACCATCAAGAAGCTCAGCCACATTCTAAGTATGGTGGATAAGTAAAAGTGTCCCAAATGAGACTTTCTCCACATGTTCTTTGTGAAGATTTGTGATTACTCATCCAGTTGTTCAGATTGGTTTTAAAGGTTGATAGGAAAGTACTCTGCTTGGTGGATAAGGGGCAGTCTGTCTCAGAAATAGAGTATATGTTAGCTTAGGTACAGTTACATCTTCTTGATGTAATAGTGTAAGTCTAGGTTTTCTTGAACGGGTGCTTGTTTTACCACTTGTTTCATTTAGGTAAAGAGTTCAAAGACATCTGGGTCATTTATAGCATGGAACACTAAGCAGGGGTCTGTATGAGACTGAGTAGAGGGGCAAGGGTTTTAGTTTATCAGGGTAACTAAGAGTACAGAGATCTGAGATATTTTTGGTGAAGAAACAGTAAGGTATCCTAAACTAGGTGCTTGGTGAGGTACATACTGAGTAGGACCCCCAGGAACACGGAGGATATATAACCAGAAGCACAGGCATAACTTATTTCTGAGTAAATCTCGCCAAGCTAGTGGAAAAGCATGGACTTAAACCACTGACAAACACTGCTGGTCACCTTGTGACCTTAGAGATCTAGATAGTCCACCAAGGAAATCTGAACACAAGCATTCTCCTTTGTTCCATTAAGATAACTGTTTGATTACTGTTTGGAATGCTACATTTCAGCTTTTGTACACTAAATGCTGCAGTTTGGGTTATTTTTCATTATTGTACTTGATAAAACTTCATGGGTGAGGGCAGTCAAACTCATTGGCTCCTCAGAGCTGTATAATGTGACACATCTAGCAGCCTACACATATCCTTACATTCCTCAACAATTTCTGGAAGGATCAGGTTAAAAGGCATATACAAAACAAATGCATACATCTTGTAAACAGTTAATAAAATTAAAAGGGTACAAAAAAGCAATGGAATCCATAAAAAGTGTTCTTCTCAGTGATAAAAGTCACTGCATTTACAGCCATTGCATCCACACTGTACTGTATATTATCATGCACACAAACCCAGAGTTATATATTTTTTGTAACATTTTTTCACAAACAACTTTTTTATATCATGGAAACTGTATCTCCTAGACATATAGTGTCAGAGTTTATATCAAAAAAGCAGCTACCACCAGAAGCAGGCCTCCAGGTCCAAGAAGCCAAAAAAGTCCAGAAGCATACAAACCAAAAAAGGACCAGGAATAGGCTGCAGGTTCCAGTATAACGATTATTTATTGTAGTACAAACCACAGAATAAAAAGTATAAGCGCTTTCGTAGGTGTGTACCCCATTCATCAGATGTAATTGTAATGCACCCTGATCTTCATTTTATACTCTAAAACCACTATTCACATCCTATTAAATAATCACATGACCCAAATATTTAAAACCATACACACATATATAACCTGAATACAAATCTGGCTACTCTCTTATAAAAATAGCACCAATATATTTAAAATAATTTCATATAAAAAATACATATATAAGAAACTTTGTATAAAAAATACATATATAGGAAACTTCATATAAAAATACATGTATATAAAAACTGGTAGTTCCATTAGGAATAAGTGCATGGAATATATACTCTATGTATATATACATGCATTTTTATATGAAGTTTCCTCTCTCTCTCTCTCTATATATATATATATATATATATATATATATTTTTTTTTATATGAAATTATTTTAAATATATTGGTGCTATTTTTATAACAGAGTAGCCAGATTTGTATTCAGGGTATATATGTGTGTGTGGTTTTAAATATTTGGGTCATGTGATTATTTAATAGGATGTGATTAGTGCTTTTAGAGTATAAAATGAAAGTCAGGATTCATCACAATTACATCTGATGAATGGGGTACACACCTACGAAAGCGCTTATGCTTTTTCATTCTGTGGTTTGCTCTACAATAAATAATCTTTATACTGGAACCTGCATCTTATTCCTGGTCCTTTTTTGGTTTGTATGCATATAGTATCAGAGTAGTTTAGTTCAGCTAGACTTGAGACATACGCAAAGTTATTCCTATTTGCATAATTAACAATATAAATAGCATTAAATATCTAGCAAGATGTACAATTTTACAATACTATTAATGACTGCTTCCTTCAACATCACCTAGGATTTGTTAGCTGTAATGAAGCACTTTGTAAGTCACTTGATTTTGGAAATATTAATGTGAATATGGAATGTATTAACATGCTCATGGAAATATTGTATATCTTCACAATTACTAACAAACAACTAGCACCATCTCCAGGGCAGTGCACATTATACAATGGCAATGTATTTTTGTGACTCCCACCATGACATTTCACACTATGTCCTTTAACAGCATACAGCTCTCTCACTTATAAACGTATGAATACAGATAGGAAAATATGAGTACCAAGTGAATAAAAAATGACTATAATCATCCCTGCAACATAGCACAGATTAACATTCTTAGGGACATTTGTTTATTTGTACCTGAGCTTTTCATATGCTCCTGATTATTAATTGGTAAATAAGACAGTCCCTCAAAATATCAGGTTGCTATAAGGAGCCAGGGTTGCTTAATGGAAGTATACAAAAAAGGCACTGAAAGTATTGATGAGTTGATAGTTGGTTGAATACCAAGTACTTCATCTCAGTTCACTAGCTAGATAAACACAGCGAAATAAAAAACTGCCAAAAAGCACTTGCTTTGCAGATTTTAATATAAATGAAGCATGAACAGGCATTGGTTTGCCAGATAAACTGTTGCACTTGAGAAGTAATTACACTTCAAAAGCTATTACCAGTCAGGATGAGATTACAGAAAAGGTAAGGTGATCTCATAAGAGTTTGAGAAGTTCCATGCAGTAATAAATGAATGTTATGCATATAGAGTCAAGCCATAGCTATTGCAATTCTTTTCTGTTTAATAAAGTTTAAACAAATAGTGCAAGTATGATTTATAACACTGTTTAATTGTTCTAATGGTTTAAAAAAGAGGTATTGGATTATGATGTATAGCATTGTTTAGTTGTTCTAATGGCTTAAAGCAGTAAGTAGGAATTGGATTGCTTTATTAGAATAAACTATTGTTTAGTAACATTTTGTTATGTTGGTGTGCTATGGTTCATTTCTGAGGTTTTATTGGGGGGTTAAAATTCTGATCATTGAATTCTTATCACTTGTTGGATGAGGACTTTTAATCTATCTGGATAAAGACACCAAGAAGGATCATGTGAGTGGTGACAGTGTCATTTGTTTGTCAAAAGGTTCTATATATTAATCCAATTCAGCACCATTCTTCAGTTTGATTGTTGCGGGAGACAGCAGATCCACTTACATCCATAAGTATCTAAAATGCTACAATATGGGAGGATTTTAACCTGACCTCAAATCATATTTTAGAAAAAGTGTTAGAAAAAAAAGAGAGAAATACAAATTAATGGCACAAAAATGCATCAATAGTTGGACTTAACATGGTTGATAAGATAATTGGAGGCATAGACATGGAAATTTAGTTGGGGTTGCTTTTTCTCAGAACTTGGTCCACCAAGGAAACAGATTAAATTGCATATTTAGTCCCAACTATAAAAGGTTTAATGCATCTTCTTTATAAACATAAACCAAAATAGCTGTTTCTGATCACTCAGTTGTATTAATGCCTATGCAAATAATCAGAGCTACATCATAAAATCTGGAAGTGGGCTAATGATAAATAGAGGGAAAATGTCAAAAAAGTATCTGTAAAAATAGCAGATGTCTTTAATAGAAATTAAGTACATTAAAAAGAACTGGGACTATTATGGGAGAAGGAAAGCAAGGATGTTTTCAGAGCAGAAATACTGACTATGGAAAGCAGAGGAAGGAAAAGCAAGGCAAAACCTTTGACAGCAACAGCCAATGAAGTTACAAAAATTAGGAAAGGGACCTTGGACAACAAGCTGTCACAGGAGGGAGGCTGAGAGCTGAGATCAGTTAATTTACAGGATAAAAAAAAAATTAAGGCTAAAATAAATTACTTTTATGTTACCCATCCAAAGCCAGGGCTTGTATGTAAAGGAAATTCCTGAAGAGTGCATAGGGAGAATAACTGTAGATATATTGTATAGCTTTTAAAACAGCATGAAATCCACAACAACGTATTACAGGTAAAAGGACAAAAGATGGCCCTGTTAACCAAGCTGTGGTAATCAGAGAATAACTTTGGAAGTTCTATGAAAACTGAGATGCTGGCAAGAATGACAATGAAGTCCACCACTATTTGCACTCCAGAGTTTTAGATTATAATCAAGTGGCTGTGTTAGAAACTATATTTCTGGTTGTGACACCTGTGCACTGGCCCAACAGTCAAGGAGCCTCAATCCTGACCACTGACACCAGTGAGGGATGTCCATATAGGGAAAGGATAATAAATACACACACAGTTTCTCTTAAGAGCACACATAGATCACAGTCAGTCTGGGGCCAGTTTCTCCCTTTCTCTGCAGGTCCCCAATAAGACTCTCCACTGGCACAGCTATAGGGTCCAGATCTCAGCCTTGTGGGCAAGCTAAAACCTCCAGCACCCTCTCTGTCCAACCAGTGTTTTTTGTCCCTGCCCAAGTTGCTGACACATACATACATTGAGATAAGAATGCAAAAAGCGTTAGTAGAGCCAGGGATATAGCGTTAGGAGAGCCAGGGATGTAGCATTACAAAAATATAGCGTAACTCCCTCACGCATGGATAGACTCCAATCCGCACTATATTGGGCTTACTGATATGGGGATTCACCTCCAAGGTACATCGCAAAAGCACATTTTCTAATGATTATTTGTTCTTTGGTAGTGAGCATCCACCTCATATATTCAAAAATATCATTAAGGGACAAGGAATTAGATGTGCCCGGATGTCATCCACTAAGGAATTCATGGAAGTAGAAATGGAACTCCTAACACAATTGTTTGGGAAAAGAGGGTACCCCATTGATATGATTAATAAAACGATTGAATATGTGAAATCACAATGGGGGATTAAATATAAACCTTTATTGGGCTATAAAAGTGAAACTAAGGTAACAACATTTCCTTCGAATAGGTATATAGGTAGAGTATGTGTTCTTACATACCCCAGCCACTGGGGATGCACAAGCCAGTGCATTTCTTTGTGCTGGTCCCAAGCCCGGATAAATGGGGAGGGTTGCGTCAGGAAGGGCATCCGGCGTAAAACTTCTGCCAAAAATTACTGATGCGGAGAACTTTTCATAATTGCATACCGGATCGGTCGAGGCCCGGGTTAACAACGACCGCCACCAGTACTGTTAGCCAACAGGGTGCTGGCGGAAATTGGGCTACTGTTGGCCGAAGGAGAAGAGGAGGCGGGCGTGCCAAGGCAGGAAGATAGGAGGAAGGTTAGGAGTGTAGCAGTGAGGGTAGGAACTTTGAATGTTGGCAGTATGACTGGTATAGGAAGAGAGCTAGCTGATATGATGGAGAGAAGGAAGGTTGATATATTGTGTGTGCAAGAGACCAGATGGAAGGGAAGTAAGGCCAGGTGTTTAGGAAACGGGTTCAAATTGTTTTATCATGGTGTGGATGGCAGGAGAAATGGGGTAGGGGTTATACTAAAGGAACAATATGCCAAGAGTGTTTTAGACGTGAAGAGAGTGTCTGACCGAGTGATGTTTATGAAGCTCGAAATTGATGGTGTAATGATGAATGTTGTTAGTGCATATGCTCCTCAAGTTGGGTGTGCGATGGAAGAGAAAGAGAAATTTTGGAGTGAGTTGGATGAAGTTGTGGTGAGTGTACCCAAGGGTGAGAGACTAGTGATTGGAGCGGACTTTAATGGGCATGTTGGTGAAGTGAACAGAGGGATGAGGAAGTGATGGGTAGGTATGGTGTTAAGGAGAGGAATGCAGAAGGTCAGATGATTGTGGATTTTGCGAAAAGGATGGACATGGCTGTGGTGAATACGTATTTTAAGAAGAGGGTGGAGCATAGGGTGACGACAAGAGTGGAGGAAGATGCTCACAAGTTGATTATATACTATGTAGGAGGGCCAGTCTTAAGGAGATTGGAGACTGTAAAGTGGTGGCAGGGGAAAGTGTAGTTAAGCAGCAAAGATTGGTGGTATGTAGAATGACGTTGGTGATCAAGAAGAGGAGGAGGAATGTGAAAGCTGTGCCAAGGATTAAATGGTGGAAGTTAAAAAGGGTGATTGTGAAGTGGAGTTTAGGGAAGAGTTAAGACAGGCACTGGGAGGCAGTGGAGAGTTACCGAATAGCTGGGTAACTACAGCAGAACTAGTAAGGGTGACTGCTAGAAAGGTGCTTGGTGTGACATCTGGACAGAGGAAGGAGGACAAGGAGACCTGGTGGTGGAATGAGGAAGTACAGGAGAGTATACAGAGGAAGAGGCTGGCGAAGAAGAAGTGGGATTGTCAAAGAGATGAAGAAAGTAGACATGAGTATAAGGAGATGAGGCGCATGGCAAAGAGAGAGGTGGTGAAAGCTAAGGATAGGGCATATGGAGAGTTGTATGAGAGATTGGACACTAAAGAGGGAGAAAAGGACCTGTACCGATTAGCTAGACAGAGGGACAGAGCTGGGAAAGATGTGCAGCATGTAAGGGTGATAAAGGATAGTGAGGGAAAGGTACTCACAAGAGAGGAGAGTGTGTTGAGTAGATGGAAAGAGTATTTTGAGAGGCTGATGAATGAAGAGAATGAGAGAGAGAGAAGGTTGGATGATGTGGGGATAGTGAATCAGGAAGTGAAACAGATTAGCAAGGAGGAAGTAAGGGCAGCTATGAAGAGGATGAAGAATAGAAAGGCTGTTGGCCCAGATGACATACCAATGGAAGCATGGAGGTGCTTAGGAGAAATGGCAGTGGAATTTCTAACTAGATCGTTTAATGAAATTTTGGAAAGTCAGAGGATGCCTGAGGAGTGGAGAAAAAGTGTTTTGGTACCTATCTTTAAGAATAAGGGTGATGTGCAGAGCTGCAGTAACTACAGAGGGATAAAACTGATTAGTCACAGCTTGAAGTTATGGGAAAGAGTAGTGGAAGCAAGGTTAAGAAGGGAGGTGATGATTAGTGATCAGCAGTATGGTTTCATGCCAGGAAAGAGCACTACAGATGCAATGTTTGCTCTGAGAGTGTTGATGGAGAAATACAGAGAAGGTCAGAAGGAGTTGCATTGTGTCTTTGTAGACTTGGAGAAAGCATATGACAGGGTGCCTAGAGAAGAGTTGTGGTATTGTATGAGGAAGTCGGGAGTGGCAGAGAAGTACGTAAGAGTGGTACAGGATATGTACGAGGGTAGTGTGACAGTGGTGAGGACTGCAGTGGGAGTGACAGATCCGTTTAAGGTGGAGGTGGGATTACATCAAGGATCAGCTCTGAGTCCTTTCTTATTTGCAGTGGTGATGGACAGGTTGACAGATGAGATCAGACAGGAGGCCCCGTGGACTATGATGTTTGCAGATGACATTGTGATCTGTAGTGAGAGTAGGAATCAGGTTGAGGAGACTCTGGAGAGGTGGAGATATGCTCTAGAGAGCAGAGGAATGAGGGTCAGCAGGGCTAAGACAGAATATATGTGTGTAAATGAGAGGGAGGGTAGAGGAATGGTGAGGATGCAGGGAGTAGAGTTGGTAAAGGTGGACGAGTTTAAGTACTTGGGATCAACAGTTCAGAGTAATGGTGAATGTGGAAGAGAGGTGAAGAAGAGAGTACAGGCAGGGTGGAATGGGTGGAGAAGAGTGTCAGGAGTGATTTGTGACAGACGGGTATCCGTAAGAGTGAAAGGGAAGGTCTACAAGAGTGTAGTGAGACCAGCTATGTTATATGGGTTGGAGACAGTGGCATTGACAAAAAGGTAGGAGTCAGAGCTGGATGTGGCAGAGTTAAAGATGTTAAGATTTGCAATCGGTGTGACTAGGATGGATAGGATAAGGAATCGGTATATTAGAGGGTCAGCTCATGTTGGACAGTTTGGAGACAAAGCAAGAGAGACGAGATTGCGTTGGTTTGGACATGTGCTGAGGAGGGATGATGGGTATATTGGGAAAAAGATGCTAAGGATGGAGCTGCCAGGTAAGAGGAATAGAGGAAGGCCTAAGATAAGGTTTATGGACGTGGTGAGAGAGGACATGCAGGCGGTTGGTGTGACAGAGCAAGATGCAGAGGATAGGAAGAAATGGAAAGAGATGATCCGCTGTGGCGACCCCTAACGGGAAAAGCCGAAAGAGAATGATGATGTGTTCTTACATATACCCCATATAGTGTAAGAATTCAGGACATTCTTAACAAATATTGGGACATCATTACTGTTGTAGATTCTAATAAGAAGATCTTAGGAGAAAAACCAAGAATCGTTTATAAGACGGGTCCCAATATAAAAAGGTTGTTGGAAAGTACAAAACCACAGAAGAGGGATAACAAGAAAGGCAAGATTTTCACCAGCAAATGTGGACGATGTAACCAATGTAAGTTTATTAATACTAGTAGTAAAATTACATTAGGTGATATCAACCACGCTTTGATCAGAAGTATAGGTGGCAATTGTTGTACAAAACATATTGTTTATTTAGCTCTATGTAAAATTTGTTCGGCCTATTATATAGGCAAAACAGAAAGGGAGCTTAAAAAGCGTACGTATGAACATTATTATAAAATTCGAAAGAAGGATTGTAAGAATGCACTATATAGGCATATTAAAGAATATGGGGAAGAACATATATTTTTATTTTTTATCATAGATGAGGAAAAAGAAGTACCGTTTGGGGGTGACTGGAAGACTAGATTAGCCTGCAAAGAGAGCAAATGGCAGATCCTCACTGACTCTACTAGAAGTCCAGGTATCAATGATTTTATCAGTATTAAACCTTTTCTGATTCTGGACTCTTAGTATTATCAATTAGTGTTGTTAAAATATAGTTGGCATAGACTTCATAGAAGGTCTGTGTTACAGTATAGTTATATATATTGGAAAAATTTTATATTAAATGTATTTAAACTTTTTTATTGATTGTTACATATATAATTTATTATAATTCATATCCATTTGTAGGTTAAAAGGATTATACAAGTATGATACAAATGTGATGGTGGTTTTAATGTCTGCCTCTTTAAGGAATGATTTAAATGTTGGCGCCAAATGTTTTTTAAAATGAATGACAATGACGGAATACACTAGTTCTGAGGAAGTCTGCGATGGTGCAGATGAAAGCGCTAAACTAGTGTCATTCACTGTTGTGTTTTGTGTTTTAATAAAAGCATACGTTTCACTTTTGGCCGAAGTGATATTTTATCATTAGATATGTGTGGTGGTTTTGGCAACGCTTTGTGGACTTGTTTCCATTTGTGGATTACTACAGTGCGGATTGGAGTCTATCCATGCGTGAGGGAGTTACGCTATATTTTTGTAACGCTACATCCCTGGCTCTCCTAACGCTATATCCCTGGCTCTACTAACGCTTTTTGCATTTATATCAGAAGTTCGGAGGTAGCTGTTCAAGCTACGCTTCTTTCGTTGCTTCGTTGTTGCTGGTTTTCTTCTTGGTCGTATATTTTGATTTTTTCACATTGAGATAAGAGTTTATACAGCCGCACAGGCACTCCTGGGGAAGGCTGGTACAGGTTCTCCAGCTGTGCCCCTTTCACCCACACTATACGGTAGTAATCACTGCCACCACCCAGCTAATATTTATCAGCTACTTAAAGGCACTTATGAAGGGTGTCCAATTATTACTGTGGAATATTATTATCCAAATGATAAGTGTGACTGAACAGTCAAGGCTTATTAGAGTGACTTGGTACAGTATCACTATATACATGCAATGTACTCTAGAGCTTAAATTAACTCTACATAAAACAGCCACAGTTGAGAGGTTTAAAAATATTTAATAATATATAATAAAAACACAAGACAATACTTCTTACTACACAGTGCTAGTCAAGAGTTCAGAGATCACAGAGAAATACTTAAAATAATACAGTAGCAAAAGTTATGACCTCACACTTAGTCTAATCTTTGTAATTCGTAGCTATTTCTAAGAGAAAACGCAGTTCTAAAATCCTACTTAAATCTAGACACAGGCAGAGATCTGGTGAGTTGGATGTTCTCAAGACAAAATGCTCTCTTGCTCTCATTCTCTCTCTTTAAATTGATAACACAGAACTGCTTCACATGACATCATTCTTCACACTCCTCTGGTGTTCCCAGGCTAACAGAAACTACATTTACATTCTTTATACCTGGTCAGAAACAAGAGCAATAAAGGACATTTATACGTGCAAATTCTAGTCATTAACTCTAGCCTTAAAACAATAGGCAGGATGCCTCCCTCTAGACATATCGGCTCCGAATTTTAACATCAAAAGCAGTCATGAAATGATTGACTTAGCTTTCTTACAGCAGAGTGCACTGTTGTTACATTTTTGCAGTTCAATATCCAATGCAGTCTTTTCACATTTAAGAAAACAATCCCGTAGCTTACATTAATATTTACAAATGACCGAATTATCTACAGAATTTTATCTGGCTAGGCTGGCAGCCTTCACCTATCTTCATACTGGCTAGCGGAGATTTGGAGGCAATAAAAGCTTTGTAACTAAACAAAGCTACAGGATGGGATGACTTCCTCTGGAATTTTTCAAACGGAGAGATCCAGTCTTAATTCAAAAATATGTTATCCTTCCAATTCTATATAAACTGGTGAGATGACTATACCAATACACAAGGAAAAGATTTTGGCATTTGCGAAGGTCACAAACAATGTATTACAGGTGGGGATCTACTATACTACCTTTCTAATAAATCTTTATATTAAAATATGAGCCATCTATGAGCCAATGTGCTAGATATGAATCTTGAAAAGTTTTACTCTATCTAGTATCGCCAGAACAGAATGGATTAAATGGTGGCAACTGGTCAGTTATCTTTCAATCCTTTATCAAACAGGCTCAGAAGCCAGAGTCATTTCACAGTGAACTGAAAAATCCTTTAAGTCTTCTTCCTGTCGATTTATTTTTGAAGTACTCTAGTAATGGGTCTATATATTAGAACACTTAACATTCAAAATGTTGAGTGTTCTAATATCGAACCCTAGCAATCGAAAATACAAAACATCGAACATTCAGAACAACGGATTTAAATATCGAATTTATAGATAGAAAACTTTTTCTAAGAATTATTTAGAATTCTCCAGTAATCACCCCTACAAAACAAAGAAAAGTATATTTAAAGGGCAGTGCATACATGCAGCTAGAATGACATCAGTATATGTGGATATGCTAGAAGAATTGGATTTCATAAAGGAGCTTTTTAGTTCTAGAGGTTATCCAGACAAATTATTGAATGATACAAGGATGTATGTAATAAGTAAATGGGGGGAAAACTATACACCAGTTTTGGGGAAACAGCAATTAAATAAGTTTAAGGTAGAAGACAATGGAATTGATAGTTACAGTAGAGCATGTATAACAGAATACACGCCTCAGGTTAAACAAGTAAAAAATATTTTAAGTAGACATTGGAATATCCTTACAGCAGATAGCGAAATTAAAGAAGTAGTAGGAGAGACCCCTGTATTTGTTTTCAAGATGGGAATTCATAGGAAATTGATTTTAGAAATTAATATTACAATAAAAGCAAGAAATATGCAGAAAAAGGGAACGAAAAAATGTGGAAGGTGTGGACAATGTAAGGCTATACTAGAAAAAGAAGAGATTACCCTAGACAATATTAATAAAACTAAAATCATCTTACAGTATGGCAATTGCAATACTAGCAAAGTTATTTATATTGCCAAATGCATGTTATGTCCTAGTTTTTATATAGGAAAGACGGAGAGGCAATTAAAAAAAAAGAATATATGATCATCTATATGCTATAAGAAAAAATGATAACACCAATGTACTCTCCAGACATGTAACAAAATATGGGAATAGTCACAAATTTAGATTTGCTATACTGGAACAGTTAAGTGTGAACTATAGAGGAGAAAATGTTAAAGCCATCTTGGGTGAAAGGGAAGTGAGATGGCAAATATTAACAGATGCCTCCACTACACCAGGACTAAATGACTATATAACAAATAAACCAATGTTGTAGAAATATACATAAAGTCATATAATATGTAACTATTATTTTTAAAAAAATGTTTTTAAGTAATGGATGGCAAATTAACAACAAGTTGAAATGGAGCAATATAGAACAGCATCTATTAGTGACGCTGGCATTTATATGGTCACAACAGTTAGACTTGATCTATGATTTATTTTTTTTTGAGCACATTCTGTTAGTATTCTTAATATTTTTAATATTTTTAACATTTTGCATATCATGCAGTTTGCACATTTATGCATAAGGATTTTACATATAGCAAGTATAGAAGGTCAAACGCAAGGTTATTGAGTATCCACAGATGTAATATGCATTATATATAAATGAATAAAGCATAACTATTATAATTGTTTCTTTTAAATCAGCATGTATAGAGATGGCTAGTATTAATATTTGCGCTAAAATTATATTTGGCAAGTCACCTTAGGAACAATACTAGTTTTTTAACTAATTCGTATTAATATAGTGTATGTTTCTTTAACGGAAGATTGCTTCATAGCATATTTTGGCTACTTTGGTGCCAAAAAGTGTATAAATTGGGTTAATTTATCAATTAATGTATTCTGATGAAGTCCATATGGTAGTGGATGAAAGCTCTTAATCGAATGTTTTTAGAAAGTTTGTTATTCACATTTTATTCCTATTAAACTGGTAGTATTATTGCTTGCTGGTTTTGAGCTTTTCTACTAGTGTATCTGCATAATAGAATTTTGCTTTTGATTGATTCTGGTTGCTACAACGCTATTTTTGGATTTATAATAAAAAAAGACATATAAATGCCATACTAATGTAAGTCATCCTGCAGAGTATAACCTAAAAAGCCACAAGACAAACAAAAATCAGAATAAACCCCAACATGAATACGTATATGAAATGCCAAGCAAATGCAAAATTAAACTAAAGTATAACACCAGTACAATATAACATCCAGAAACACACTGCACACAATTCCATTACAGATTTTAATAAATGTATACCATTTTATATACATACATTTATATTCCATACATTACATAGAACAGTTATGCAAGCACACATATAATAAAAAAAAAATCAGCACCTATTTACATTACCCACAACCCCCATAACTGCATATCAATAAAACACAAAGTAATAAAATAAAAAAATTAAAACAGTTAACATGTAGCCCAAAATGCACATTTACTTTCTAGTGAATGCAGCTCCATGAACAAAAATACATACATACACACATAGAAACAATAGAAAAAAAACACAACATTTGGTAATCAAAATCAGTTTCTGTGGTGTAGTAGGTAATTGTGCTCGACAAGTGGCAATATGCAGGGTATGTGCAATTCAGATACACACTGAGTATGAGTGGGGAAGACCAAGAGATCTAGTGGTCTGCATTGCATGCTAATGGTGGTATACTGACATAATAAAGAGCAAAATTATTAAAATTAGGACCTCTGCAGATGCAAACAAGAGTCAACTATAAGAAGAGCAGTTTACAAATGTACATATTCCATCACACCAGGGCAACTGATTATAATAAGATCCAGGAGTTATAGGAGATGAACCAGAGAATGATGTATGAGATACCTACAGCATTAACAAATCTGCATATGCAAGACACTTACTCAGCACTGGCAGCCATGGTATTGCATGTTTACACCCACAGAGGTACAGTGTCAGCCATCCATACCTAATATATCATATCCTTCATGACAGTGAAATTGTGAACCACTACTGTGGTGATAGTCACCATATGGGAGCAGGTCAAGATTATTCACCCTCATTTGCTGTCTCGTAGGGTTCTTGGAGTACCTAGCTGTGCAGATACCAAGGAATGTGTGGTTTTGAGAATATAGGGTCTTTTCAGCAAGAAATGAAGGACATGGTAAGGGCATTGCAGGCACTTTCTTGAAGGATACTCCACCAGTTCCTTAGTGCCATGATACTGAATGTGAGGAAGCATGTGTGCTTTTCTTGTACCACAGAGCAGTGATAGCTAATACCATCGGGGCCCTTTATGATATATCTTATTTCCTTAAGGTACTAGGTACCATAGGCTGCATCCATATTGAAATAAAGGCCCCATATGGTGAGCTGGGAGGAAAATATGTTAACGGTAAATGTTACCACTCCAACAACTGTTGGGTAGTCAATAATGCACAGGATCTAATCCACGGTGTGTCTGCAGGCCACCAAGGCAGCAACCATGACTGTCACAAATAGCACATATTCAAACTATGGCAATGATTTGTGTGGGCAATTTTCCCAGGGGCATCTTTTTAATAATGCCAGATATGCTGTGGAGTCATAGTTGATGACACCCATCAGAACTCTGCAGGGCATGCATGACAAGCAGTGGTTAAAACAGTACCCTGTCACAAATACAGGTCATGGCAGATCATGTGTTTGACCTGCTGAAAGCCCACTTTTGCTGCCTGAATGTATCTGGTGGTGCCCTGCAGTATGACCCTGGTGCATGTATCAAGATATTTCCTGCCTGCACTGTGTTACATAACATAATATTGAGAAAACACTTGCAACAATGACTACACATGAAGGATGAACACATTCCACCAAACCAGGCAATGGTAGATGAGTCCAATGAGGAGTCTGTGGAGGTGGCAGCAGTAGGAGATGACTATGCCAGATGAATTCAGGAACAGCATGCTGTGGCACTGGCTAGGACGTAGTGTCTGGCTTATAACTATAGGTTAGATTAAAGCATTATACAGAAAATTATAAATGATGCTTGAAAACCTACAACAAAGTTGTACTTTGCTTATCTATGTGTACCCTAACCATGCTGTGCATTATACATAGTCTTCTGTAGTAATAAAGTACAAAGGGTATGGCACAGTTTTCATTGTTTGCACAGCTGGAGGAGACACAGTGTTCAGTATCAATCACAGGAAATTGTTTGCATGATGATATGACTACTAGGTGCTGTGTGTGTGTGTGTGTGTGTGTGTGTGTGTCTGTGTGTGTGTGTGCTGTGTGAGGAAGGGGGAGAGTGGTCTAGGGCATACTGGGTGAGGGAGGGTGCTATTACCATTTCTGTATGCATGTTTCTGGATATAGGCACTGAAGATGTATGTGTGCATGTCTGGTATAACATTACCTCAGCAGATGTTGCAGCACTCTGGTAAGCACATACAGGCAGGGCCAGGGCACCCACAAGAGATGTGTGTATGCATTATTTCCATGTGCCCTGTCCAGGGAAGTGCCCTCTTCTGGGACTGTCATAAGCATTATCCAGCACTTGTCTGGAGGGAGTTGAGCTGAGTTAATGTGAATGATGGCCTGTCTGACCCTACTCACATCCACACTGGATGCTGGGTTGGAAATTGTGGCACTGCATGTGCCTGATCTAGGACTTCTCTTTACTTCATGGGCTTCAACACTGGAGGCAAAAGTGGAAGAGCTATAGGAGGTCACCTGATCTGCATCATGTGTGTACAGGAAGACCTAGGCCTTGTAAACTGCATATGGAGCATGTGCATCAGTGACACATATGAGATATAAAGTCCATCAGGTCATGTTACACACCCTGCAATACACATACCATCTCAGCAGGCCAAGGTATCATTAGCCTATATTTCTAAGATGGCCCTTCACATTCACTGTGTGGAGACATAGCAACAGAAAGCTTAGGGGTGCCAGTACCCACAGTGTCTAAGGTCACTAGTAGGCCGAGTGCACATGTTTCTGCCATGCTCACTGAAGCTGGCAGCAACCAAACGGGGACCACACCACAGAAGGAGTCATCTTTGACTTCAAGCAGTGATATATCCATGGCAGAAGGGGCTATTAAAATGTCACCCATAAAGATACTCAAGGGAAATGCACAGACAATAAGTATGCCCCATCTGTATTACTTTCACCCCAGTTAATAAATCCTAACTACTGAGCACAGTGGTAGAATGCAAGAAGATAGACCTTACCCTGTACTAACCACCTTTCAGTTTGAAGTCCTAATGTTCCTATGTAAAAAAATGATATAACCTACAATCATCTACAGTCCAGTACACCTACCCAAAGTAGAGTAACCTAATACTTAAACAGATACACAGCTGGGCCATCAGCACTGCAAATTTGCAGAGCCTGCTGCAGTTTTTCTCCAATTTCCAGCACTCTTCCACAATCTGGAGATAACTCAGACACCAAAAGACAAGCAAGGAACACCACCAGCTCTGTTACTGACTTGGTTTAGCCAACAGAGTGTTTCCCATCATCTTAAGCTCAAGGCCAAATATCAAGAGGCCATAGAGATGAAGGTCCTGCAACAAGATCTCTTTCTCTGCATAGGAGAACTTGCATTTTTAAAGCTTGCAATTGGGAGGTATAAAGCTGGAGGAGGGAGGAATAACTTCAGGATACATTCATTAGTACATTTCATACACACATTATAATATACTCCACTGTCCTTTTTGCTCCTGGTAGATTTCAATAGTATTATATAAATGTGTGTGTGTGCGCGCGCGTGTGTGTGTGCGTGTGTGCGTGTGTGTGTGTGTGTGTGTGTGTGTGTGTGTGTGTGTGTGTGTGTGTGTGTGTGTATATGTATGTATATGTGGATGCATATATCTGTATGATCTGTAGTACACACATCTGCAAGTCCGTAGACATTGTGCATATAGCCTTGATACAATGTGCCCCTCACAGGAGAAAAGGTGAACAGAATATGTGGCATGTGTAGTCTGCAGATGACAACAATAGGCAATGGTCTCCAAAAATATACCACTGTCAAGTATCTTCCATGTGATGATTGACTTTAGCTGACCTTGCACATGGCATACCTTTGAATGCATATGGCTGTATGCATAAGCAACTAGTATGACTACATATACAAACAGAGGCAATGAGTGCAAAAAGGTACAAAACCCATACAAAGTCAGATTGCCTGCACAGGCAAAATATAGGTACTTCCCTCAGTGGTAGAAATTTGAGACATTCAGTTGCAGGTTGCTGCAAGCAGTTTTATAGGCATATTCTGTGTTTGTGTGTGCTACACAGGTCACTACACAAACCAGTCACATTTTCAAGTTTATGTATAGATTGCATTGCAATTGGAAGGCAGCTAGCAAGAAGTATTCAAAGTACATATACTTAAGCCATAACATAAACACCTGTGTTAAATAATCCTGCTGTATGCATCACTTTTATGTTCTGGGATGTGTTTCCACACAGTAAAAAAAAAATACACAATCTGCTATTAGAGCATATATAGGAGCACTAGTGTAAGAATATAATTAACCTAATATGTGCCTACCTAACCTAAAGCTTTTATAACTACCAACATGCATAGTCTGAAACAACAGCATATACACCTGACACCGGAAAATCTTATTTGTACTATGTGCATTGACAGTTCTCAGTGCAACTGAGTCACAAAATTCATGCTGTGGAACTTGATTGTTGATGTGCTCATGACTTTCAGCCTTTGGGCCCACAGTAATCCCATTTTGATTGACACATCTGACATGACTACACTTGAATACAGCTGCAGCTTACAAATGCCTCAAAACAAAGTTCATACATTTGCACATTGCCAAATGCCAATCCATTTGTACAAAATAGTTCCTACAGGAGGCAAAGCAGCAAAGTCAAAAGGCAGAATCTTCAAACTCACCTCACAAAGAAGAAATGTAGTTCCTGATGAACAAGGTTTCTGCACCTGGAAATGCAGTTTGGGTGATTGCCTACAAAAGAGTATACTCATTTACATAACCCAAGTTAGTCAACATATTGTTTTCCCTGTCAGTGGAGAAGTTAGTGGTTGCAATCCTTATGTTGTAAATGTTAGGTTTTTACAAGAGTACCGTAGACTACTATAAGCCATTAGCTAGTATTCTGCATTCCTCATTTTGTAAACAATAGACTGTTAACATAGAATAATTATAAAGATTCTAGAGTTGTATTGCAAGTGCTCATGGGGGTAGTAAATAGGCAAAAATCAGATAATAAATAATAAGAGATCAAACATATAAAATAGGCTAATTAAATGCAAAGGTCAGAAAAGTCAGAAAAAAAAGGAATGGCAAAAAGGCTGGGCATACAATTCATTCAGCATCAGAGCTACCAAATTAAAAGGCAGATATGATATAATATTCATAAATTTCTTTTTTTGGTCCCCTTGAACTTTGTGTTTAATGGCCCAGCCCCCAGTAACCAATGTCCGTGCCAGGTATATCAGCTACTTTCCAATCCCCTGGACTTTCTCAGTTATCACTGGGGCCAGTCATGGATCCTGAGAGTGTTCTGAGAACTCAACTTGTCTGAGCTTCCATGAGGGCTATATTTTATTACCTACCCACTGCATTTCCCAGTCCCCCCATGCTCACTAATTACATGTGAGGGCAACTCCCCTCTTTGGACCATACCTCCTCTTAGGGATTATATCAACAAGTTTTCTCTTACCTTGGACAAGCACACTCATCCATTCCCTGCTGCTCTGTCAGTGACCTGAGATGCTAATTGAACCCAGGTCAGCTGGGCTGCAGTCAGGGCTTTATCCCTCTTCACCACTGGAGCAGCCTTAATCATACATTTGTTATGACTGAAAAAGCAAACACATTTGGTCTGTATAGAGCTAGTATCTGTGATAAGATAACCACCGATCTGTAAGCGTGTCTGCCATCAAAATAACTGGTGTTCAGTGTAAATTACTTTATATTTGAATCAATGTACTGAAGCCTTTCTGACTTCATCCTGATATACAAGTCCCACCAAGTTCCAACACTCTCATGCTTATGGAGTCTTTTAAGACTTTCATCTCCTTCTAATCTGGTAATGTGTTGCAGACGGAATGGTATACATTCATCATGTCTCCATAGTAGGTTTGATATTAGTCAACAGAAGGTGGTTGTTAGATGGAAGTTGTTACTCCAAATATGCCTTCAGGATAGCTCCAAAGAGGACCATGAAAGAACAAGAAGCTCACACCCAGAGTAGACGTGTATTGTGTAATAATCACATTATATCTCTTTTGACATTTTGATCAGCAAGAGTTTACCACTGGCTACATTTCTGAAAGTTTATGTAGAAAATAAAATGCCCTATACTACATCTTTCAGATAAAAATCCTCCATTGTGGAGACGTCATCAAGGCTGGGGGTCCTAAGATATGAGCCTTTTGCTGTTCAGATTATTCAATAAATTTAGGGACTGATGGCTGTATCAGACATTTTTGGAGAACTATTAGCATATTATGGATATCCCCATAAAGCAAGTATAATGCTTTCACCAAACTGCCTGTCCCTGTTGAACCAGTAGCAAGAATAATATAAGCACCAGCTGAGACATCCCCATGATGCCCCACCACAGAGAGTGCAAAGGTTAAGAAAATAAGAATTGTCTGGTATTGCTTGAAGAATTTTATACACCTTGCTTTCTGGGATCTAGGATGCATACTGTATTTATACCTTTAGACTTCATTTGTCTAATGAGTGAACTTGAGCAAGCCACTTAACCAGACAGTGCTTTTGGGAATTTGGCTAGACTCCTTAATTGTTTCCTGTTCTGCATGCCTAGTAACTATCTATGACCTTCTTTAAGCAGCATAAGTCCCTATACATGAGGGTAGTGGTTACTATAGTGTGACAGTGCCTACCAACATAAACTGTAACATGAAAGCCTTCACCACTGTAATTTTCCATGGTATGTAAGCAAAAGCATTAAGCTTCCACCAGCTATCAGTTGCGGCAATGCAGTCCTTAACTTTAATTTTATTGCATTATGTTATGCATGCAGTATGTTACCAGGATGTTTGAATACTGTGTCCTCTGGGCACAAGATTACAGGCTTTCCTATGTTCTTTGAAGGGCAACTTGAATTAGTCATTTTTTCCACTTTGGACACTTAAGAAAGGTAAAATAAGATCCAATGCTGAGGCACCAAGGTCCATTCATGGTAAAGTCAGACCTCCCATTATATTTCACTAGGCAATGTAGGCTGGCTGTTCCAGTGCAAGCAAGTGTTCACTTGAGTTAGTGCTACAATCTTTCAAAGTCCTTTGAGGGGATGCTATATGAAAATGGCATGTTTTATGCAAAGAGATGCTAAGAGTCACTCTTAATTATGGAGGTAAACTAAACCCCTCACTTCAGCGGGTAAACTTTCATCAGAGTATATGATGCTGCTTTTATTAGGGCTAATGACTGCACAGAGTTTATTGTGTAACCTGAAACTTGTTGAAAACAAGCAAGAGTTCTACAAGACAGTGGAAAATTTTTTGGGAGTAAGCCTGATTCATTATCATATTACCTGCATATAGAGTAATAATATTATATGACCATATAATCAGTATAGTAAGTTCATCTCAAAAGATGAAAGAATTGTGAGTTGAATCTAAGAAGGCATGTCAGGAATTTAAGAGCTAAGGCAAATCGACCAAGGAGAGTGGATAACCCTGATAGGTGCCTCTGCACAGGTGAATTGGTTCTAAACACTAATTTTTAACCTTTACTACTAACATAATTTACCCTGCACCCCAGACAGTTTATTCCAATAACAATGTGTTAAGATACACAATATACTTTACAGGGTTCTACAATGAATCACCTACTTCACAAAGATGATGATTGAAAATACCAAAACAAATAATGCCTAAAAACACAGAAAGGCAAAAAATGTTACTATAATCCTTTTTTACAGGAGCCCCTGCACCTTCTGATGGGAACCTGTGCCTCCCAAACTTATATACATCAACTCCACTGCTGTACCAGCTCAAAGAAGGGAGTGATCTCACAAAAGAAGGGTGCGATCTCACAAAAGTAGTGAACCATTGATGGTGCACACTTAGAAATCATACTGGCACACTGACTTCCAACTGAGAACAGTGATCAGTGTTATGACTTTTGATCTTCTTTCCTCCAGGCAAATGAAGCTCAGGGAATTTCATTTCAACTACCTTAGTGAAACGTCACATTTCCCTATTTCATTACATTTTCCTTTTGCCAGAATCTCCCTGGTGTGAAGCATTGCCACAAAGGAGTGGTAAAACAGAAGTGGTCTCATTAAAAGGAGAACATAGATAAAGTAAACTTCCTACCTAAGAAAACCTCTCCCTCCAGCCCTAACAACTACAGATCAGTCACTCTGACATCCACTGTTCAGAAATGTTTTGAGCGGCTGATCAAAAAGCATCTTCATCATGCCTGCCTCCTGATTTTGACCCTCTGCAGTTTGCGTACAGACCAAACTGATCCACGGCTGATGGTATGTCAGTAGCACTACACATCTCCCTTGAGCATTTAGAGGGTAAAGACAACTATGTGAGGATGCTGTTCATAGACTTCAACTCTGCATTTAATACGGTGGTACCAATGCAGCTAATAGAAAAACTGGCACATTTAGGAATCAGTAAACATTTCTGTAACTGGATTCTTGACTTCCTGATTGAGAGACCACAGAGGGTGTGTTCAGGTAAGAACACATCAAAGTGCATCACAATTAACACCGGGGTTCCACAGGGATGTGTTCTCAGCCCACTGTTATTCACCATTCTGACCCATGGCTGCTATGCTAAGCAGAAGTCCAACCATGTCATCAAGTTTGCGGATGACATCACAGTTGTGGGACATATCATAAAGGAGGATGAAAGGCCGTACAGAGAGGAAATGGCATCTCTGATCAGTTGGTGTGAGGGGAACAACCTTGACCTGAATGTAAGCAAGACCAAAGAGATTATCATCAACTTCAGGAAAAGGAGAACAAATCACCAAGTGCTCAGGATCAATGGTGAGAGTGTGGAGAGGGTAAAAAGTATGAAATTCCTGTGTATACTTATATTAGAGGATCTTTCGTGGTCAGGAAACACCAGCCAACTGGTTAAGAAAGAACACCAATGCCTCCACTTTTTAAGAATTCTAAAAAAAGCTAAGCTTCCTCCTCATACTCTCTCCATCTTCTATACAGGTGCAATAGAGAGCATTCTAACCTGCAACTTCACAGTGTGGTTTGGAAGCTGCACAGACGCAGAAAGGAAGGTGAGACAAAGGATGGTGATGATTGCAGACAAGGTAACAGGTTCCAGTCTTCCATCGATATGACAACTTTTTTCTGCAAGAAGCATTCAAAAGACCACCAAAATAATATAGAACAACACACATCTTGCGCATGGACTGTTTAAGCATCTGGCATCGGCCAGGAGATATTGCAGCATCCACTACATGACCATAAGATTCAGTAACAGTTTCTACCCTACAGTGATTAGACTTCTGAACTTGATCACTAGTCCCAGGGGACTGGAGACATAATAAGTGAATTTTTATTTATTTGTGCAATATATACTTACATATATTCCAAGTAAGTGCAATATTTATTTATTATAGCCATAGTCCAGTATTGTTTAACTCACTCAAGTGCAATATTAAACAAATAACTTAGGCATTTCAATCTGCAGTGTGTTTTGTATTACTTTTAATAGGGCAGTTAATTTAACTCAGGGAATGTATTATTTTCATATATGAGTGTTGGTAAATGTCTCTGCTCTCTTGCATGTATTTGGAGGAGTACTGTATTTGTTAGTTATGTTTATTCCTCTACTTATATGTATTGTTTCACTTTCCTTTGTAATCTCAAGAATTGAGCTGAGACACAAAATTTCGTTAGGCTACAGGTGTGTAGCTCTATATGACAATAAAGTTTACTTTGACTTGACTTAAAAAGGGTCAAAGTGAACCCACCTTGTCAACAATGAATAACTATACAAAATAAATAATTAGTTTTTACATAAAGTATTTTGGTAAAGCAGATGCCAAATAATGCTGTTATGGTACACTAGAAAAGTGTTTGCTGAGGGAGGATAAATTAGTGCTTAAAGTTCAAAAGGAATTAAAATTAGGGAAAGAATGAATATAGAGTGTTAAGACAGAAACAAATAACGCTGTACAGTACAGAAAAGAAAAGAAAAAGCAAAGGAACAATCTTCAGAAATTAGAAAAAGAAAAAGTGACATTGTGGTACTATTAAGAGAAACAGTCTACTGAAATGTAATTGGGAAATACTTCCACACTACATGCATCTGATCCCTGTCTCATTTAAAACAGAGTGGCATTCATAGGTTCACACTTTACAAATGTGCAAGTTAAATGTGCAAGCAGCCCTACTCAGCCTGTATGTAAATAAGTGGGCTGTGAATAAGCAGCACTGGTTTCAGAAGATCTCAAATCACTTAAAATATTCGCTATAGTCTGACATTTTTGACGAGTGTAAACTGAACTCGGAATAATGTAAATATTACATAACCAGTCCAAGTATTATGCACAAGCTGTGCATGTTCAGAAATTAACAAACACATTCATACATTTTCTGCAGCTGTCAGAGAGTACAGAAATGTAATAGTCTGTCAACAGATTTCTGTGAAAGACTGGGCTCGACCTGGCTCAGAGATGCTGGCTAGTAGCTTATTCCAACTTTTGCTTGGCTTGAATTCCCTCCAAAGGTACCCATACATATCAACATATTCTGGCTTTTATAAGTTATGAAATGGGAAGATATAACAGTCAGAAAAAGGGGAGAGAGAATAGACACAGAAAACATAAAATAAAAACATTAAGAGGATTGTGCTGGAAGAGTTTGGAGAGGATGGGTAATATTTTTGGCTGGGAATAGATCCACATTTCAAAATAAATGTATTATATATATATCTATATCTATATCTATATATCTATATCTATATATCTATATATATATATATATATATATATATATATATATATACACCTATATCTATTATTTATATGTGTCTATCTATATGTGTCTGTATGTATGTGTGTGTGTGTGTGTGTGTGTGTGTGTGTGTGTGTGTGTGTGTGTGTGTGTGTGTGTGTATATATATATGTATATATATATATATATATATATATATATATATATATATATATATGTCTACTTTGATTCACTGAAAACTCATTTCACTGATTTTCAAAACACTCACACTAAGTCGCTGAAAGTTCAAATCACTGAAAACTCATTTCACTGAATCTCATTTCACTGAATGTAACTACTTCTGGACAAATAAAACATATATGACCTTTTCCCCACTGGAGTGCGATCCCGGAGTTAGTATATATAGTTAGGGGGGCATGGGGGGAAGAGCCCCTCACCTACTTTTGGTTTTATATTGTTAGCTTATAGTGAAATGAGATTCATAAATATAAAAGCTAAGTTGGTGGGGAGCTACACCCACCACACCCTCCAGTGTGGGGGGCTATGCCTCCCACCCCCCAACTATATATATATATATATATATATATATATATATATATATATATATATATATATATATATATACTAACCCCAGGATCACACTACAGTGGGGAAAATGGCATAGACTTTTTATTTACCCAACAGTACTTACATTCAATGAAATGTGATTCAGTGAAAAGAGTTTTCAGTGATTTTTTGTGGGTGAATTGAAATTCAAGATAGATAGACAGATGTAAGGAAAGTTGTACCAGGAAGAAAGAGGGACAAGGTATATAGGTGAGAGGGTTAGGGAAGAGATAAGGGTTTTGACAAGAACATATATTAAACAGACAAGATCACATTATTAGGCTCACAACAGCAATGGCAGAGAGACATACTGATGTTGGACAGACATAAAGAATATGGTAATGAGAGCCTTGTACTGTCTACTATCCCAGTCCAGTGAGTCTCACAGATTTCCCTGCCCTGATGTTCATGACCAAGGTGACCCTGACAGAGAAAAGATCAAGGTGCCCTGTGGCTAAGTGGTTGCAGCTGATGGGGACAGGAAGTCTAGCACCCACTGAAGAAGATACTCATAAGAGCCCTAGTGCTTCTCCAGTGCTACAACTGCAGCCTACACTAAGTCCTGAAACTCAGCATGATGGCTTTCCATGCTACCAGGCTTTAGGATGCACACAAAGCAGCTTCTAGTTAGGCAGGTGGTGGTCTTGATCTTTCCAGAATTTGGGGCAAACATAGTTGAGGTTCCTCAGGTTTACTTGGAGCTTCATAAAGATTGGGGGGGGGGGGGCACAAGGACACAACATAACTCCTAAGTGTTTAATTGCGAATGTTTATTCCACAGACAAAAATTGAACAATGAGATTTGTATTCAGCAGTTTTGAACTGGTTGTAATAAAATATATGACAACAATTAATTATTATAACAATAAATAGTGAGCAATAAAGGTGCCGTTTTAGATCTGTTTGCACTGTAATATGTGAAATCTTTAGGAGGTGTGGCCAGCAGACCAGCATGGTAGCTTAGTTTTATTCTGCTCTGAACACTCTTGAAGTTAAAATAACCGCACCTTTTTCCAGTAGCAGTTCTTGTTGATAGAGATACAGCAGCTCCTACTAATTTGGGCACAGTGATGGGAGAAGTACAAAATGAATCATCAGGAAAACAAATAATGGCACAGATGTTAGGGATTCTCCAAGCAGCACCTCTAGAGATGAACGGGACGCACAACTGCTTACATAAGCAGGGGGTAGCATAAGCTACATCCAAATGAAACTGCTGCATTTAATGCATGAAAAGTCACAAACTAGGACAGCAACAGGAGTGGATTGTTTTGCTTGAAGCAGGGAGCTCTGATTTACCCAGTAAGCTTGAGGACTTAGGCAATCACTAGAGAAGAGGAAATATTTGAATGTCATGGATACCCACGTCAATAGAAGATAAAGACTTGCTTATTGTCTTTTATAGCAATGTCCTCCCTGTCTTGAATGCTCCTACTGATGTGAATTGGGAAGTGGACTATATTCACAGGGTGGGAAGGAGAAATGACAATGCCAGATGTCCTAGGCGAGTTATCATTAAATTTCATTCATGTATAACTAAAGAGTGGTTTTGAATAACACATAATTCCTGCACAGTGTACGCATTAAACTATGGTCATACATGCACATTAGGATTATTCCAAGGTGCTGCATCTAAAAGGGGAGATTAAGAGAGACTTGAAGCACAGAGTCTTGTTTTGATGCATAGTACATCCTGCAGAATCAATAGTTGTTATTGCTGGACAGAAGAGGTGTTTCGTTACTTTGAAGACAGCGCAAAATTTCTTATAGCAGTGGTAGGCCTCAGTGTCCTTGGATGATGCCTTACAGCATGTGCAGAAAGGGTCAGATGCAGAAAGATTTTTTTCAAAAGGGACAGTAGAAGCATCATTCCAGCAAGTGATAGACTGGAGTATCAATCGATGCAGGGGAAGGATAAAAAAACATAAAGAGGAACTAAAGAATCTGAATGCTGTTACCAAAAGGGGTAGGGAGGATAATGAGGATGCACAACTTAATCTTGTCCACGTAACCAACTAACTGTTGAAATTCATATGGTTGAGACCATATGATCAATGTTTTAAAAAGTCAAAAAACTACTTAACAGACAAATAATGTTTTTGCAGGGAGCAACCCTGATAATTATATATACCAGTTCAGAGATTGAAGGGCAAATTCCATGATCACCACTGCACTGCAATCTCAATGCAAAAATTTGACTTTTTAAAACTTCAATCGTATGGTCTTGACCATATGAATTATTATGTTTTTAAAAAGTTGACCATGTGAAGTAGACTTATACAATTAATCCGTCCCGAGCTCAGGGTGCAGGACAGCTTTCAGATCCATTATTCATAATGGAATGTGGTGATTACTGAGGTATTTCTAATGTGGCTGTACAAGCTGAAAGATAAGGAAGAGATGTGCCACACCTTAACACCAATTCACCGTATATAATAGCTTAGTAAGGAAGAAGTTATTTAATAAGGCAGTCCCTATTTGATAAGTCAGTCTGTGTCAGCAGCAAATATAATGAGAAGTTTAAAAACAACCCCCTGTGGTGGAATACCCATAAAATAAATTATATAACAAGAGAAAGAAACTGCTTAATGTTTATAAGAGGTCTTATTCTACCTAGCTTAAGAGCACATTTAAGCAAACTAACAAAGAGCTTAAGGGAGCCTTTTAGTAAGCTCAGAGCTGAGTATGAACTTAAAATAGCCACTAAAACAAAAAAAAGACTGCAAATCTTTTTTTAGCTATGTCAGGAAGCTAAGAATGAGCACCCAGTGTTCAGAGCCAGTCCACAATAATACTACACTCTCACATCCAAAGGAAATAGCTAACATTCAAGGTAACAGATTTATTGCCAATTTTACTCCACCCACAGTTAAAACTATTCCAAAGGTTCCACAATCCCAGTCAACCCCTTCAATTATTATAGAACAAGTTCTCTCAGCCCACTTAAAAACTAAGAATACTTCATCCATGGGCCTGAAAACATACCAGGTTGCTTGATTATCAGTGCCAAATACGGCCTTTCTGAACTGCTACATAACCTCTTTAATCTAAGCGTGTCCACTGGTTACATTCCTGAAACCTGGAAAACAGCTACTGCAATGCCATTACACAAAGATGGCCCTACTATAGACCCATTAGTTTGTAGACTAAAAGGGCATTAATGCCCTTGCTTGAAATATTTGTATGTATGTATGTATGTATGTATTAGTCTCAAAGGCCTCATATGTAAAGCTATGAAGTGCACTGTCTCAGACTTCATTAATCTGTGCATTGAAAATCTCTCAACCCCCATCAATTTGGCTTTATCAGAGGAAGGCGCTGCATCTTTATCCTCATTAATTTCTTTTAAAAACTGACTGAAGCAGTGGATAATGGTCATTGTAGTGCATACACCATAACTCGATCTGGCAAAGGCCTTTGTCACTATTTCCAATGAAAGAATTACTGATACTCTTGTAAATCTGAATATAAATCCTTATATTGTACAACGGATAGCTAACTGATTGTCTGACAGAACCCATATGGTTAGAGTAGCGGGTGACACTTCTGAAAGCAAAACAGTTACTAGTGTTGTGCCATAGGGCTCAGTTTTGGGCCCTCTCCTATTTGGCATATATTTGTCAGACATTTATGGTCAGTACTTTTCACCTAAGGTTAACTAAGTTTGCAGAAGGCTGTAAATTGGATGTTGTTATTTGATCTTCAGTTGACTCACAATTGCACCAACATGGCTTAGATCATGTTGCATGGTGCAAAGGCAATGGTGTCAAATTAAATATAAAAATGTAGCATGGTTCATCTTGTTAAGCAAAATGGTTTAACTTACCATATAGGAAATGCACCCCTCCAATCAACAACTGTAGAAAGGGATCTGGGTATTCTTTCTGGTAATTCCTTATCATTTGACCATCATGTCTGCACAGAAGTCCAGAAAGCCTTTTATCTGACCCATCTAATTTTCCAAGGCATCTCCACTAGATCCAAAGTTTTATTTCCCATTTACTCACATTTTATCAGACCCATTATTGAATATAACATACCCTTTGACATGTATTTAAACATGTAACACAATTTGAGAGACCTCAGAAATTCATAACTGAAAAGATCAGTGGCCTCAAAAATCTTACTTGTCAGGACAGACTGGCAGTCCTTTCTCTGTACTCAGTCTCCTATATACTCCTCTGTGGAGCTCTGTATCTAGCCCTTTGTGACACAAAGGATCCAATCATATTTGATCTCTTATTCCTTCTTACATCAAATACTTGATTAAAGGAACTAAACCAACAGATAAATAAGATGCATTGGCATGATAGATTTATATCCCAATGTATCCCTCACCTCTGGAGCAAACTTACACTACATGTCAAGCAGAGTAACACCCTTGCTGCATTCAAGATAAACCTAGATAACTGGATGGGCAGCCTCAAATTTTCTCCTGTTTTTTTTTTTGTCTTGACCTCTTTAAGGCTAGAGGGAAAATTTAAATAGGGTTTCTTGGCTAGGCTTGAAATGGTCTGTAGACTGATTGCCTATAAACCTATGAACCTAAGAGCTGTTTTTACTTCTTATGACTATAATAGGTGCTTCCCACCTACAAAAAGGACATTCAAAGTACCTGAACTTCATACATGAGTTATATTGCACACGGGCCCAGTAAAATACACATGTTTATACAAGTGCAGCTGAGATTGCTATTCATTAAGCATCCCAATGCATTTTTTTGCAGTACCATTACAGATGGAAGACACAAATGATTCAGTATTCTGCAGGCATCCTTTGTTTTTAAGGAATAGGATATCCCTAACTATGAATTATATCATATACACACACATATAGCATGTACATATAATATAATCGGCTACAAATATATGGGTATGTAGGTACATTTTAATTATATGTCTGGATCATGTATGCAGACTACAATGACCAGATAAGGCTATGTAAACAGAACGCTGCACTCAAGTGGTTCGGCAAGTAGGAGTTTTAAACCTAGGTGATTATTAATCTTAACACTGTGGGCTCAATACCCTAGAGGTGTGTGTTTTTATAATTCCCCTGGTAGTTACAGTTTGTAATGATATTAAATGGTATGTATTGCATTATTTATTTGTATTCAATTTTGAGAACACAAGTACAGTATTGATTGTCATTGTTAATTGCCAGTTTTGTGTAGGTCACAAATGAGTCGGCATTCTGCATTGATCCTAGACAGGCAATATCACAATATGCCTCATGCTCTGCACAGAAGATGTTGCTTGTGTGTGTGTGTGTGTGTGTGTGTGTGTGTGTGTGTGTGTGTGTGTGTGTGTGTGTGTGTGTGTGTGTGCGTGTGTGTGTGTGTGTGTGTGTGATTCTGTGCTTGTGTGTGCTCATGTGCCCATTTTATATATACATATATAGAGAGAGACAGAGAGAGTGAGTGTGCATATATGTACATCTACAGGTAATTCATGAGCAATGAGACTCCTTAAAATCAAGAAAAAAAGAACCATGAGCTGTAGACAAGTTCAGATGAAACATTAAAGTAATCAAGCACTTAAAATATGTTTAAAAATCGATACTTCTTTACTGAAAAAATAAAAAATATAAAATTTCAAATGTTATTAAAAGATCTGAACACTGTCTGTTCATAATGGATATATATTTAATGCCTTGGATACCTGCATCACAGCTTCCTATTAGTACCCTGTGTTCCCATAAATGTTTAACATAATTATTGTACAGGAGGCATAGTATTTTGCTTGTGGGACAGCAATTCACAGTAATCAGTTGGGATTCAGTCACGACATGTACTGGTGCCTAAAATATATGTAACTGAGTGCCATACATTTTTAATATCTACTAGTATTTGTTCAATATGGATTTTGCTCTCCCACTTATGTGGTGATATAGACATCTCTGTATGACATTTAAGTTAACTGTGATGTGTATGTATGATTGACATCACTGAGGATACAGTTACATTACACTGTTGTACTGCATATTGCTGTAGTAATCTCATGTCACTTACTGCTGATTTCCCCAATGTTTGTATTCATTGCATCTTACAGAGACTGCATAATGTGGCAGCCCCCGTGGAAGAAAATGGAGAGGACATGCTCAACCCCTGTTGGAAAAGGCACAGTCCAAAGAGTAGAGAGCAACTTCAGATGATGACAGGTCTGAACTATCATAAGTTACCTTATTGGTGGTCCAGTAATGTCAACCCCCCCCCCACCACCTGATGACATGAGGATTAGCTGAGGAAAGTTGTAATTGATGTGTTTCATACACAAATGTGGATGATGATTGGGAGCTTTCTCCAGGTCATAGCATGGGTCATGCACAACTTCTTACTGGAGATCACCATGAAGCTCATCTGTGAGCTTTGTCCCAACTAGGGATGTACATATGCATCCAGGCGACAACATGGGTGTGCAGCAGGGTTCAGTTCTGAGTCCACTGCTATTCATACTGATGATGGACTACATTAGCAAATAGATCAGAGGGGACAGATCAACAACATTTTTGTATGCAGACAATGTGGCATTACAAGCAGACTCTGAGTAAGAACTTCATCAAAGGATAGGGGGATGGAATGCAAAACTGAAGGCATATGGGATGAAACTGAATAATGATAAGATGTTTGTAATAGCAGCTAATGGTGCAGCTGGCTGAGGAGAAGGGAACTCTGAATGAGGAGTTCAAAGCTAGAATAAGAGGGGCAACAGCTAACTGGCACAGAGTGTCAGGCATAGTATGTGACAGAGGAATGCCAAAGAAGTGGAAAAATAAGGTGTACAAAACAGTGGAGAGATCAGTACTATTAGTATGGTACAGAAACCTGGGCAGTAAAGACAGAGCAGTTGAGGAAACTAAAGGTGGTGTAGATGAAGTGCCTGAGAAAGGTGGTAGGATGCACACTGTAGGGCAGATGATGAAATGAAGACATAAGAGCAGAAGCCAAAGTAGCTCCAATTTGCGAAAAGATCAAAGAGAATGGATTACTGTAGTTCAGGCAGATGTGCAGAAAAGCAAAAGACAATCTGGTAAAGAAGATTTAGGACAGACAGGAAAAAGGCAAGAGGAAACAATGGTGTCCAGCAAAGAGGTGGATGGATTATTTGAAAGGAGACCTGCGAAATTCAGGCATTAGTGTCCAAGAATGCAGGAGTATGGCACTGAATAGAGATGGTGACAGTTGACAGGACACCACCGACCCAATGTAGAAAATGGGAAATAAGGTGTTGATGATGATGAAGATGATGACCCTTAAGCTGTGCACCAATAGAAAACCAAGCATTATCTCAGGGACGCAGAGTATATATCCTCCGTGAACTAACTTGATTTTTGGTTACATGCCATCGCCGTATCTTACTACAGTAGTTCTCCCATAAACCATATCACAACATGCAGCAAAGTCACAGGACCATAGCTCTAGGAATAATGGACTAGTGTCAACTGTATATATCCAGCAGCAAAACCATAAATGTATCAACAGCATACTGCCACACACCTTACAATGGGCATGAGAGTAAACAGAGACCTCGTTCAAGGCAGTAGAAAGCACCCCTGCACTACCAGGCTATAACTCATTCCACACCTTTTGGCCCCAGAACTTGGACTGAAGCTCCAAAGGTGGTGGTGTTTCCATATTCATAAAGGATATGCACACCTCCAGACAGGTAGTCCAATATAACACATCTGAGATACTTCAGGTACAGCTAACATTGGGTAAGACAGCAATTCAGGTCATTGCCTGCTATAGGTCCCCAACCATGTCCCAAGACTCACACTCCATGTTCCTAAGCACCCTGGAGAATATTAAGGTCCACCCTAACACTATCATACTGGGTGACTTCAACTTCCCCTCCATTAACTGGAAAAACTACTCATGTACCAATACACTTGCCCAACGTTTCCTGGAATTCATTAATGCCAATGCCCTGGACCAGCTCATTCCTACACCCAGTAGAGGTAGCAACGCCCTTGAGCTGGTCATTACTAACATGGTGACCGTTGATTTACACCAATAGTCAACTCCTCCATGGTTAGATCTGAACACAAACTAATCACCTTGGAAATCCACATCCCTCCCTCCCAGCAAAGGTAACCACCATGAAAAACTTCTCTAAAGCCAACTTTGGGCTCCTAAAAACAGAGGTGGCTAACTTCACTGCACCCATGCAAATGGAGATCAGTCGCATGACTGACGAATCATACACCAATGCACTGTATGAACACGTACACAAATGCATGGATCTTGCCATACCCAATAGAACCAAGACACACTCCTCCAAAAAAAGGAAGCCAATCTGGTGGTCCCCTGCCATAAACAAACTCTACAACAGAAGGAGGAAACTGATGCGGAATAAGATGAAGTCCCAAGACTGGAAAAACTCCCTTATCAGCCTCAACAAAAAGGTGAGATCCATCATTAAATCCTCTAAAGCCAGCTATTAAAACAGAATTGCAGCAGATAGTAAAGACAACCACAAGGCCTTCTATAGTTATGTAAAGAATCTCTACGGCAATACCCAGATTTGCTCTGAGCCTCTGTATAATGGTACCTCCTATACCAAGCCAACAGAGATTGCCAATATACTGGCCGATAGATTCAGTGCCAACTTTGCCCCTCTCTCTTCCCCTAAGGGACCATTCACAATACCAGTAGATTGCCAGGCACTCGGTATTACTGCTGTACAGGTTAAAACAGCACTGTCCAAGGCCAAGAATACAGTTTCTATGGGACCTGACAATATCCCTGGCTGTGTTCTACATGAACTGCAGAGTAAACTGGCACCTCACCTGTGTGTCCTGTTCAATCACAGTCTCACTTCTGGCTTTGTCCCTACTGAATGGTGCACTGTTACAGTCATCCCTCTCCACAAAGGAAGAGTGACTTCAGACCCTGGGAACTATCATCCCATTAGCCTGATGAGTCTGATATGCAAAGCTATGGAAATCATCATCATGGACCTAATAAACAAGGATATAGGGAATCGTCAAACTCTGGATCCCACACAGTTTGGTTTTCTGAAGAGTAGATCATGCCTGCTCAACTTGGTCAACTTCTTTGAGTCAGTCATCAGAGCTGTGGATGAAGGCAAGGTGGTTTATACAGCCTACCTTGATCTGGCCAAGGCCTTTGATACCATTCCCCACTGAGGAATCATAGAAAAAAATCACTAAGCTAGGCATCAACCCCTATATCACTAGGTGGGTTGCAAACTGGCTCACAGGTAGAACCCACAGTGTAAAGGTGGCTGACTCCAAGTCAGACTGCCGACCAGTCACAAGTGGAGTTCCACAGGGTTCGGTCCTGGGTCCTCCCTTGTTTGGTATCTACTTCTCTGAAGTCCAGACCAACACAACGGGACTCTGGCTGACAAAGTTCAGAGATGATTGCAAGTTGGGAGCTATTATTAACTTCCTGAGTTATGCTGACATCCTACAGAAAGGCCTCACTGAGACCAACGACTGGTGTCAGAACCATGGCCTTAAGCTCAATGCCAAAAAATGTATCGTCATCCCCTTTGGGAAAAATCCAGTTCCCATGAATTACCACATTGATGATAGTCCACTGAACACAGAAAGAGTTATAAGAGATCTGGCAACACAGGTTGACAGCAACCTCTCTTTTGACCACCACATTGCCACTGTGATCAGAAAGCCCTTCTATGTGGCACATCTCATTACTACGGGTATTCTATCCAGGAAGAAAGAGGTCATTGTCTCCTTCTACTCTTCCCTCATTAGGCCAAACATTGAGTACAATGCCCCATTTGGCATGTACCTCACTAAACACCTGCAACAACTGTAGAGGCTACAAGAGTACCTCACAAAGAGGATCCTTGGCCATAAACATTTGTCTTATATGGACAGACTAAAAAAAACTCCCAACTATTCTCTGTCTCATATCACATACTTAGAGGCAATCTCTGCTTGACTTACAAAGCCATGGCTGACCCAGCTCTGTTAGAAATGCTACATCTGAAGAAATCCTAATCCCTCTGCACCACACACTCCAGAGACCTCAAGCTCATTACCACAATCAACAGAACATGCTGGAGGGACAGGTTCATAACCCAGAGACTGCCCATGCTATGGAGTAGACTTCCCATACATGTCAAGCAGAGCACCTCACTGGGCCTCTTCAAGAGAAATCTTAATGAGTGGATGGTAAATAAAAAACTCACCCCAGGGATCACTTCGGTGGCTTTACTCAACAGAGACACTGGGAACTAAGGTTGGGTGGCACAATGCCAGGGTAATCCTATGGGCTAGACTTATAAAGGCTCCAGGGCCATTAGCCTAGTACACACATATGAACCTATGAGAGTAAATCAAATCCATGATACATTACTCAATTTATTACAGACCCACATGCAGAAAAAAAGGAGGGTACTAATCTATTATTTTACATATCCATAATATTCACTACACATTGTTGCTAATATTTTGTGTAAACATAATGCCTGTTGAATAAATTTTATGTTACTTGCATTTGCCATTACTGGGCTATACTGAGTATTGCATGTCTCCAGTCATTTAAACCTATAATCTTTCATACAAGTGTGCAACTAGTACTCATGGGTGACTGGCTAAAATACTAATCACAGCTATTCATTTCTTTACATTTTGCCAACATGACCAAGTATTTTGTAACAGTGTGAGATACTGGTTAGTACAACAACTACCAGTGTTTAGGAGCACTGTGTTCTTGTACTGATACAGCTAACTTGTATGCACAGTAATTGCATTGGTTATATGTGTGCACCAATATCAGCTCAGTTACACCTTGCATTGAACTGTTCAGTATTGCAAAACATATTTTGAGTCACTCTGTTCAGAATGCTATATGTCTACAAATGTCAGCAATGGATTCGATATTCAAGACATACCTGAAAAGCTCAGACATTTCTGTAAATCTGCTACTCACTTACTCTGGTAATATGTCTTGCATCATACTGATTTATCTGCAGAACTTTTTTGTAAATCTGCGGTTGTTCTGAATGATATGATGATATCTGAAGAAGTGTGTTTCTCCTGTGCCCACTGCTGCTTGATGCAACAGTCATATAACTTGTATCAAACAGAAGAGGGTGGAGGAGAGCCATGCTTCCTCAGAAGAAGAGTGAAGCTGAGATAAAGAGGATGGCTTGACCCAGTACTGGGAGGCACATCCCACAATGTTAGCATAAGTCAGAAGACCATTGTGAGCTGTTAGACATAAGCATCTCTTTACGGGAGTCCACACCTATCCTATAGTTGTGACACCTCTTCATGTCCTGCACACTTACCTAGTCTGGCCACTGTTCATTGATCTATGCTTCACTGAATTTTTAAGAATGGCCTGCTCACATGAGCATGTCATCCACATGCCTCCTCTGATGATGGATGGGCATAACCTCATTATTTCTGCTTTCTCCCATCAGCTCTTTCAGGTGCTTGGGATATTAATTGAAACCATTATGCCTGTATCATGATAAAGATGTTATCCCTCCACACCAACAGACCTGGCTTCTTTTGCAAGACTACTAGATTTTGGAATACAATTTCACCTCAACAAGGGTTATACTACATTGGCACAATGCATTATCTGTCCCTAAAAGTCTGAAACAGTGCATTCTAAGCATACATAGAAATCTGTTTGCTGCCCACAACTGCTCATTACAATATGACAACTTGCTGGATGCCTAACTTATTCTCAAGTGGTTGTATATCTTTATTTTATTCATTTATTTTTTTATTTATTTATTTATTTATTTATTTATTTTAGTTTGTTTAGAGGGCTAGTACACTGATCACTACAGACTGTTTGCAGGCATAGCCTGGAAGAAGAGATTTACAAAATAAAAGAAAATAGAACAAATTCACAAACACAATGCAATCACAGAAAGCAGATAGTCCCCATAGACAATTTATGTAATATGTAAATAATGTTAGCAGAGTAGTATATGAAATGAAGATTGATCTTAGTATTAAATATGAGAGGGAAGCAGAAGTTGAGAACAGAGGATCAAAGTAGAAGTGATGCAGGAGAGGAGGGAGTTAGGTCATGTGTCCTCTGGAAAAGCACTTGTAGTCAGATTTTAGATGGAGGTGTCTTTTGAGTTGAGTGAATATAGGGAAACAGGTGATTTCTTTAAGGTGAAGGGGGAGGGACTGCCAAAGTTTGGGTGTGAGAATGGAGAAGAAATGGTTGGTACAGTGAAGTTTAACTTGGGGTGTCTGGAGTACAGAACTAATTGGGAGGGACTGTGGAGGTTGTAGAGGGTGTTTATTATGGAGTTTGGCTGTAAGGAGTGGAAAGGCACATGGCTGAATAGTTTGAAAAAAGAGACCCTCAGAGTAGCTCAGCTCTGTAGGAGACTGGTAGCCATTTGGCCTTAGAGAGGTTGATGCAGTGGTGTTCCTACAGGGAGGAATGGGAAATGAATTGGCAGATTTTATTTTCAATGGACTGTAGATTTAGCCTGTTTATTAAGAAATAGATAGATATGGGGATCAAATTTAATCAAATTTCTGTAAATCTGGCATTTGTTTTGTTGACAAAATTTGGTTGACAAAATAGATTGTCTACAGGTGCATAAGATCACACAATTCCCAGTGATGGAGAATACGCCCTTTCCTGGGTGTTGTACGATCTCTGAGTTAGAATATTGATTTAGTGTGGGGGGGGGGGCTACAGTGGGGATTAGCTCCTTTTTTTTTTCCTTTTAGTCATGCATGCATCAAGTTTATTGCTCTGCATATGCAGCGATAAATGTTGCCATTTTATTGTCGACATTAGCAATGATATTGGGGTCTGCAAATGAAATTTAGTAGGCTTGTATATCTATTTATATCTGTCTATCCATCTATATAGATAGCTTTAGATATATAGAGAAATAGATACAGATATAGATATACATATAGATATATATCAATATATAGATATAAATGTGTGTGTGAGATCTGTCTATCAATATTCATACACACAGATAGACAGACAGATTACTCTTTATATATGTATGTAGTGTGTAAGTTCGATTTAGCATTATGTCGACATGCACAACATTGGCACACTACTTTTGAATCTCAAAACATTGACATGCTTCTGTCCATGCTCAGAGGTTACTTCTTGAAAACTCCAATGTATCAAACAGTGTTTTTGCAGGATGGCAGGCACCCCTGGACTCCCACCCCCCTGTTAACTATATATATATATATATATATATATATATATATATATATATATATATATATATATATATATATATTATAAAAACTATGAGATCACGTCATATGCAGTGTCTAACAAAGTAGGTCAACCATACACAGCTTGATCTTAGACACAGTCCCACAATCCACAGTCTAATGAAAACCATATATCTATATATATAAGCCTCAGTGACACCCAGAGCCATGAAGCATGTCCAGAGTAAGTGAATGTGCAGGCTGTGAGGGTGTCTTATAACATTATGAGGGGGCATAAACACACAGAAAGAGATGCTCACAGCAGTCTTCTGTAAAATGCCAGAAACGAGAGGGTTTATCTTCTTTGTACTGTGTCAAGCCATCCTCTGTGAGCAGCATTACTGACTCCCAGTCTCACCCTTCTCCTCCACCCTGTCATCACCTGTCTATGTCAGCTGGTGAGGTGGGTCTTGGTTTGTTTAAATACTTTGGTGAAGCTGTATAATTTGGTATGATGGAGTGGAGGCATCTGGAGAGCAGCAATTCCTCATAAGTCATCACATTTAGCCGACCACCTCAGATTTACAAAACAGAAAAAAAATCCTACAGCTGAACTTATATGACACAGGACATATTACCAGAGAGAGCAATGTGTAGAATTACAAAAATTCACATTTAATATCAATGCAAGTTGTGATGCAGAACATGTAGTTTATATTGCTACCTGTACATCCTGTCCTGCCTTCTATGTCGGCAAGACTGACAGGAGACACAAGGATAGAATAAGGGAGCATTTTTATCAAATTCGTATAAAATCCAACATTAATGCACTCTCAAAACACGTATTAGAAAATGATGTTACACATACTTTTAGATTTTTAGTTGTTTATGTCAATGTACCTAGTATTAGAGGTGGTGATCTTAGAAATCGCACAAGTAGAAACCAACTGGATTATTAGGTTACAAGCACATACCTACCCTGGTCTTAATGATAAGATCCCATTAAAACCAGTACTCAAGAATAGAAGAGTTAGCTATAGGTTCATAGGTTCATATGTTTATACTAGGCTATCTGCCCTAAGGCATTTATAAGCCTAGCCCAAATTATTGTGGCTTACGCCACCCCTTATATGAAAAAATACTGTGTCCATTAGTTTGTTGTGCCTCTGTCCAGCAGTGACACAGAGTTGATTCCTGGGGTAAACCTACGATCTCCCATCCACAGGTCTAGATTTCTCTTGAACAGAGTCAGCGAGGTGCTCTGCCTCACATGGACCGGGATTTTAGTCCACAGCATAGGGAGTCTCTGAGTGATAAATCTATCCCTCCAGCACGTCCTATTTATATCCATGCTAAGGTTTAAGTCGCTTGCTCTAGTGGTTTTGGTGGATTTGGATTTTTGAGGTGGAGCATGTCCATTAATTCCGGGTTGGACATGGCCTTGTATGTCAGGCACATGTCACCTCTGAGCAGATGGTATGCGACTGAATAGAGCTGGAGTTTCTTCAATCTGGCAGCATATGACAGATTTTGGAGTCCCTTTATCCTTTTGGTGAGGAACTTTTGGGGTCTCTCCAATTGCTGCAGATGTCGGGTGAGATACATCCCGAATGGGGCATTGTACTCGATCATTGGTCTGATAAGTGAAGAGTACAGGGGAACAATGACCTCACTAGATCTGGATGTGAATCCCTTCATGATCAGGTGGGCAATGTAGAAGGTCTTTCTAACCACTTTAGCAATGTGAGTGTCAGAGAAAGGCCACTGTCAACCTGGGTCCCCAGGTCCCTGATAACCTCTTCTGTGCTTAGTGGATTGCCACCTATATGGTAGCATGGGGTTACCTTGTTTTTCCCGAAGGGTATGACTATACATTTTTGGCGTTTAACTTCAGGCCATGGCTCTGGCACCAGCTATCTGTTTCTGTGAGTCCCTTCTGAAGGATATCCGTGTCCGATGCACTTTCCACTATGGCGCCCAGTTTGCAGTCGTCTGCAAACTTTGTCAGCCAAAGTCCTCCCATGTTGGCCTGTACTTCTGAGAAGTAGATGCCAAACAATAGGGGGCCAAGGACCGAGCCCTGTGGGACACCACTTGTGACGGCTTGGAGTCTGACACAGCGCCAGCAACTCTAACCCTGTGGGTTCTGTCCTTAAGCCAGTTTGCAACCCATCTTGTGACATATGGGTTTACATTTAAGCTGGTAAGTTTTTCTACAATACCCGAGTGGGGTATTGTGTCGAAAGCCTTTGCAAGGTCAAGGTAGGCTGTATGGACTGCCTTTCCCTCATCAATGGCCTTGGTGACTGTTTCGAAGAAGTCAACCAAGTTCAAAAGGCATGATCTTCCCTTGACAAAGCCAAACTGGGTCGGGTCCAATGTCTGCAAGTCCCCTATATCTTTGTTTATGAGCTCCATTATGATCCTCTCCATAGCTTTGCAGACTAGACTTGTTAAGCTTATGGGCGGTAATTACCAGGGTCCATAGAGGCACCGCCTTTGTGGAGTGGGACCACAGTTGCCGTCGCCACTCCTTGGGCACGTATCCTGTGGTAAGGCTGAGATTAAACAGCTGCCTTATGTGCGGGTTTAATTCCTCATTTAGCTCGTGTAGCACACAGCCGGGGACACCATCCAGTCCCATTGATGCTGTGTTTTTAGCTTTAGAGAGAGCAGCTTTCACCTGCGCATTTGAGATGTCCGGGAGGCTACACTCGGCTGGGATAGTTATCTCTCCTTTAGTGGGGGAGAGGGGTGAAGTTTGCACTGAACCTGTCTGCCAGTATGTTGGCAATGTCTGTGGGTTCAGTGATTTTTGTATCATTTTGGACTAATTCTGAGCATATCTGGGAGTTTCCACCCAGGTTCCTAACATAGCTGAAAAAGGCCTTATGATTGTCCTTTGAATCCATGGCAATTTTTCTCTCAAAATTGGCCTTAGTTGATTTTATGAGTGCTCGTATTTTTTACTAATAATTATCAGGGGTGACTTCCCTTTTATGGATTTTGTTCTATCATGTAATAGCTTTCTCCTCTTATTGTAAAGTTTGTTAATGGCTGGGGTCCACCAGACTGGACGTTTGCCCTTTGTGGAAAGAGTCTTGGTTTTATTTGGGATTGCCTGATCCATGCAGTCCTGGAGGTGTTCATAGAAGGCATTTGTAAGGGCATTCGCAGCTTGGGTTGTGGTTTCCTCTGGCTCAGGGGCCTTGAAGGATACCACACCAGTCTTGAGTAGTGTGAAGTTTGCTTTAGAGAAGTTCTTCACTATGGTCTTTCTTGCTTGGGGTGGGGGCGGGATGTGGATTTCCAGTGAGATTAGTTTATGATCAGATCTCACCATTGCGGGATATACTTCGGTGTGGAGCATTTTGTCCCCATGTTTGTGACAATGAGATCTAGTATATTTTCTCCTCTCGTGGGAACAGTGACTAGCTGTTCCATGGCATTTGAATTTATGAACTCCAGGAACCGTTGGGCTAGAAAGTTAGGGCTTGAGTAATGTTCCCAGTCTATATTCGGGTAGTTGAAGTCACCCAATATGATGGTGTTTGGAGATACATTTATACCCTCCAGTGTCTTCAGGAAGGCTGTGTGGGGTTCCTGAGTTTGAGAGGGTGGCCTGTAGCATGCTACAATTTGTAGAGCAGTTTTGCCTATGGTTAGTTGCACCTGGATGGTTTCCGAGCTTCGTGCGTTGCCACCAACCTGGAGGTGTGAGTATCCTTTATGAATATGGATACACCCCTCCTTTTGTGGTGTGGTCCGGGTTTTGGGGCCGGAACGCATGATATGAGGTAAAACCTAATAGTGCCGGGTGCTCTCAGGAGCCTTGAACCAGGTTTCAGTTACAGCACAGACATCGATGTTCTCCATACTGAGAAGGGCCTCGAGTGCGTGCATTTTGAGATTTAGACTTCTGGCATTGAGCAGCATTACCCTCAGTTTCTTCCCATTTTTGTTTTCTAGGGTGGTAGGTTTAGAATTTGAGCCTTGCCTAAAAAAGGCACTATGGGGGTGGCAAGAGCCTTAGCCAATATCCGGAATCCCAGGTGTGACAGGTGCAAGCCGTCCCTTGCGAAGCAGCGTGGCTTGTCAAGCATGTCATCCCAGGCAGACAGACACTGGATCCCCTTTGAATGACACCAGACATTAAGCCAATTGTTAAAGCTGATCATCTTGTCTCTATATTGTGGCATCATTCTTGGTGAAGGAAGGATACTGCTCAGGGTTAGGGTCATACCTGCCTGGGCTACATAATCAGAGAGCTCCTCTATGTCTCTTTTCATGTAGTCCAGGGAGGTACGTCTCAGGTCGTTCACACCAGCATGGACAATGACTGTGTCATATTTGTACTTGCCATGGAGTGACCAGTGCTTGTGTTATGTGGTGGATTCTAGCGCCCGATAGGCAGCTTACTGTGACCCTCTCCTTGTTCAGCCTGGTGAGTGGGACGTCAGTGTGTCTGACTATGGAGTCACCTATGACAAGTATGTTTGGTGTTGTATTTGGCCTTAAGGGCTGTGACTGCTTTGCACACTGCTTTTGTGGTTTATGTGTTGTTTGTGGGGTGTCTTGAGGTAGCAGTTGTTTGGGTGTCTGCTTTGGAGGCCTCTGCTGTTTAGGTAAATTTTTACTCAGAGCCTCCGAGTATGTCTTTGTGTGTTTATGTGTTTGATTCAGTGGAGTGGTAGCATTATGTGAGGCTGGTTTCGTGGTGTGTGTAGTTGCCTTCTCCTCCTGTCTGGTCTTGCCAGTCCTGAGTTGAGAGAGCTCAGCCTCCAGTTTGGCTAAATAGCTGCATCTCTCGCAAGTATTTGTGTTATGTGGGAGGAGGAGAGGGTTGTCTGTGTACATGAGGCAGTTATAACATTGCCTCAAGATTCCCAGATTCACCAGCTGGACCGGAGAGGAGATTGACAACTGACCTTTGGACATGCTAGAATAATATTGGGAAATCCTTAATTGAAAACAAGGGCCAGTGGGGAGTGAGGGTGTAGTGCTTTTAATTTTTAGTGCTGACTTATATAATTGCTTTAGTGAGCAAGTGCCAGGTAAATATATAGGTGAATACTTATTAAAGAAGTTTTTTATATTGAGTTTTTCTTAAAAAAATTTATAGATAGAGAGTTTTTATGTACTTTTGATTGCTTTTATTAATGTGTTTAATCAATAGTATATACCTTTATGTAGTTAATTGGTTGTTGAATATTTTCAATCAACTAATTATGCTCGAACTATATAAAAGATGTCTTTTGGTAATGCTGTATTTCTAATGGTTTGAAAAAGCCGCTTGGCCAAAGCGCTTACTGAACATATGTTAATAAAGGATTTCCTGTTTTTAACATACTGGATGGTATTTGGTTATTTATATGGTCGTATTTTATATGGTCTGAAAAGACATTTAGCAGTTTGATAATAACTTGAAGGAAAATTCGTTGGAATACTAGCTTGGAATAATTATTTTCCTTTTGAAGAACTACATGTGCTGCACTGCCGTTATTGTTGTGAGAATTACCTTGAATGGACTGGTCTGAATAGACTTGAACTTTTATCATTACTCAGTTTAGAACAGTACTTTTTACTCGAACGAAGTGCCTGGTTTGGACTCTGAGCAAGTATTTTATTTTATGTTTACTTGAATTTTAGCTTGCGTGTGTGCACTTATGACCATAATGTAAGCAAAGCCAACATACTAGCATTACTCCACTGGAAAAAAAAATCTGTCTTCTCAATATTCCTTTGAATATCAGCATAGATATACAGTGTATGGCTTTCAGAATCCAGCCAATATTTGTTTCCAAATAATACAGGAAATGCCAGAAGACATTTATTTTCTGGATAACTTAGATTTCATGTAAATTATATGATGATGTTATTTAAGTCATTTATTTATTTCAAATATTTGATCTCAATCCTTAAACTGAGTTGTATATATGGAGGTTGATAACCAACTTATCTTTCCTGGTAAAATAAATAACAGTGATGTTGCTCCTACTGGTATAATAACGTATGTGTATGCATCATGATGAACTCATGCCATTAGCTATTGCAATGAAAAACTATGATAACCATACTAATATTAAAATTAGTAGGCATGCTTAAAGTAATACCTTTGTCAAGGGCTAAGCCTTAGAACCACCTAATAATACCAGCTGAAGGGGTCTAATTTGATATGTAAGTGACAAGACCCTTTCTCTTTTTCTCCGTCTACTTAGATCAATCAGTATGCCCCTCTGTCACAGATATGTCACTCTATTTCTTATCATCTATCCAGAATTAATACTCATTATAACAGACCAAGTGGCAGCCAAGTTTCTCACATTTCTGTTGTCTTTGTATCATAATCTTAAATGTAACATACATAATACTTTACTGCTGACAACATACTATATTATATTATCCACTGCTTTCCCCTCTTTGTAATATTTTCCATAGTTAAGCTGCCCATACTTTTAATTATTTCATTTCTAGAAATTATATAGTATTATTCTGCAATATTACATTTCTCTCTACTCTAAACAAGCTGGTATTTTTCAACTGAATGTTCAATTTTGTATATTTATTTATTTATTTATTATTTGATATTTGTTGACCAGGTTAGTTCGACTGAGCCAGAGCCCTTTTTCAGCAGAGACCCAGGAAGAAAAGCTCCACAATTAAGTATGACATGTGCAATAAAAAAATCAGATACAGAGGTGTTGTTGTTTGTCTTTCAGCTTTTCCCGGTTAGGGGTCACCACAGCAGAACTCCGGTCCGCTAATGATTGGCAGTAGGTTTTTACGGTGCAGAGTTGCCAGCTCAGAGTAATAATAGAAATTAATAAAGATAATGACAACTAAATGATTAAATCTCAGACAGACATTACATTCTAACATCAATAACATCAATCTGTACAATCACTTCAGAGGGTTAGTACCTAGGTTACATCAGTAGGACTCAAGTACAGTCACTGTATTTGATACATTAGCAGTCACACTGATAGAGTATGAATCTTGACTTAGGTTTAAGTCAATGTACAATTTAAGAGTAAAGAAAGGAGAAAAAAAAGGGGTAAGGTGAGAGAGAGGTGTATAGTAGGGCGAGGGCATTCAAGGAGGGTAGTTACAATGACAGATCTATGTATTATTTAGAAAAGTGTTTGGTAGCAATTTTGACTTGATGTTGGTGGTTGATATTTCAAACATCCAGTGGAAGTTTATTCCAAGATTGGGCCTGGAGTAGCTGTAAAGGTTTTGTCCTATTTTAGTTTTAGGTTTGTAGAGTGAAAGGTTTTGTTCAGCGCTATGAAGGGACCTCGGTGGGGAGTAGAAGGAGACAAGACAGGCAATGTTGGGATAGAAGGAGGACAGATACAAAACAGAGTGTATTATTTCAAGCTGAGAGGGAAATAATTGGTGAGGAAGCTCTAGCCAGTTTAACTTTTTAAGAGCTAGACAGTGGTGCGAGTGGAAGGAGTGGTCAGCAGCAAATTTAACAACTTTGTTATAGGTGGATTCTAGTTTTGTTAGGAGAGTGGTTTGAAGATTGTGCAGATTTGTGAGCTGTAAAGTAGGCTGGGGAGAAGGTAGGCATGGAAAAGGGCAATTTTTGCTTTATTGGATTAGAATTTTTTTTCTTGTAAAGGAGTCCGAGTTTTTGGTTGGTTTTCTTAATGTTGTTGAGAATGTGCAGGTCAAGTCTGAGATGGTCATCAATGATGACTCCTAGTAGTTTGGCATGTGATTCCATAGTGATAGGTGTGTTATTGTGGGATGAGATTGAGAATGAGGATTTAAGATGATTCATAGTTTTGGGGATGAAAAGCAGGAGATTAGCCTTTTCTGGGTTTAGTATTGGCTGGCTCTTGGTGAGCCAGTTTTCAATGGATAAAAAGGATTTCTGTGTCCTTGTATTTAAGTCAGCAAGGGTATCTTCTAGTGTCTATATTATCTTATCGAAGTTTCAGAATATCGAATCTGATATGGTCAACACCATATCATCGAATTCTGAAACATCCAAAGATAAAAAATGCCTAAAAAGAAAAATAAATAAAAACCTACCTTTGCAAGGAGGGGGCTGTGCCCCCCTGCACCCCCCATGTGGTGGGCTGCGCCCCTCCACACCCCATACTTAAATATACCAATTCCGAGACCGCACTACATTGATCTAAATGGAAATCTTCCCTTATGGAGATTTCCGTTCAAAAGTTCGATGTTTTTTGCTTTCGCTAATCTGGTGCCGACAATATCAGCTTTGATATTGTCAGCCTTCAACAACATAAAGTAGACCCTGTCTGCTATGGTGATAACTATGGATTCATCTGCGTATTGGATGAGTGGTGACTGTGGGCAGGATATAGACAATAGATTTGTAAAGATATTAAAGAGTAAGGCACCAAGGAAGGATCCTTGAGGAACACCCATTTTTACAGGTAGAGCAGGAGAGATTGCAGAAAGCCATTTAACAGACTGAAGTCGGTCCATTGAGGTAACTAGTGAATCAGGAAATAATGGAGGTGGATAGGTAAGTTCAGAGAGTTTGTTTAAGAGGACAGGGTGGAGTCTGTGTCAAAAGACTTAGAGAGATCAAGAAATAGGCATGAGACCAGTTTGTTTTGTTGTCTAGCTTGGGATATGATGTTTACAAAAAATTGAGGGCAGTGTAGATGCTATGTTTAGGGCAAAAGGCCATGTTGAGTGGGGGTAAGTAGGTTCTCTTGTATGAGGGGGTGAAGGATTTGTTTGTATACACATTTTCCAGAATTTTAGAAAGAGGGGATAACATTGCAGGTGGCCTGAAGTTGGAAAGTTCAGAGTAGTTACCTCCCTTGTGAATGGGTAAGGTGTAGATTTGTTTCCAGTCTATAGAGATGGGGAGGGCAAGAGAGCTGGCTGCTTTCTCTTGAAAGAGTGGGTGTAGACCATCAATGGAGGAGGAGCAAGGTTTAAGCTTTAAAAACAGGGATTTAATGTAGTTAGTAGATATAGATTTGAGAGAAAAGGCTAAAGAGGGGCTATTGGGGGTAGGAGGATTGGAGGGGAGGCTAGTATTTGGGTTGGAGTTGTTTTGGATAGTTAATTTGCTGATAGTGCTGAAGAAATAGGAGTTGATTTTAGTAGCCATTTCTAAGGGGGTGTTATTGTGGCATGGTTAGAGGGAAGAAGGGTTACCTGGATGAAGAATTTGGTTGATGGCATGCAAAGAACTTCTTTGCGCTGGCTAAGTGTGTGGTTGGAGGATTGTTATAGATGTTTTTCTTGCCTTTATAGATAGACTTTTTAGTGAGGTTGCAAAGTTCTTTATACTGTTGGATGTGGGAGGGAAGCTTAGTTTTGGACCAAAGATTCCAAGCCTTGTCCCGCTTTTGCATTAAGGTGCGGGTGGTATTTGTTAGCCAAGGGGATATGATTGATTTTACTCTAATAGTTTGTAAGGGGGGCATGGAGTCAAGTATGTTAAGGAATATGGAATTGAATTTAATTATGGCATTGTCAAGTGGTAACGGCCTGAGGAAGGACCAGTTTATAGCTGAGAGATGATTGTTTAGCATAATGGGGTCAGAGTTGGTCAGTCTGTGACAAGCTATGGACATATGAGGTCTACTATAAAGTGGAGTGAATCTAAGGACTTTGATTGGACAGTAGTCGCTGAGATCATCAGGCAGTGTTTCAGGGAAGTGATATTTATGGGGTTGAGAAACTAGTATCCAGTCCAGAAGAGAGGTATGATTAGTAGATTTGATAGTATATGTAGGAGTGGAGTTTACATTGGAGAAACCATGTAAATTAATACAGGATCTGGGAGTAGCTGAGGAGAGGGATAGCTGATTGATGTTGACATCACCCAAGGCTATTCTTAAGTGATAAATAAGTAATGAGTGAGCCGGGAGAGAATATTTTCTAGCACAGTGATATTGTTACCAGGGGGTATGTAAATCACAGCTATGGTAGTTATGTTGTAGGCATTAATGTTACAGTGAACAATTAGCAGTTTGTCTGGAGTGGCAGAGGGGGTGGGGATAGCTAGAGGGGGTTACTGTAAGGTGTAGAGAACATGATAGCAACTCTGCCACCTTTTTTCTGAGTTCTGTCACATCGTAACATGTATCCTGGGGGTAGAAAGTCTTTGTTGGAAATATAGGGTTTTAGCCAGGTTTCACAGAGAGTTATGATGTCAGGAAAGTGATGGGATATACAGGCATGGAATTCACTGGTTTTGTTGACTATGCTTCAGATGTTCATAGAATATAGAGAAAGGTGTTTTATAGGAATGGTAGGATGAGGTGAGGTGGAGCAACTGGGCATAGAGATGAATGAGGAAAAAAAGTCTGGTCCAGGAGTTGGATGGATGTTCCTGGACAGGAGCAGGATAGGGTGAGTGGGAAGACAATTGTGAGGGGGAGGGGAGAAAAAATATTTCACCTCACCTTAAGGGATGACTGAGCAGCAGGGGGGAATTTTGATTTTTGGAAGATGGGGAGTTGTAGGAGGGGTGGGTGAAGCCATTAGGAATGAGTGAGGGAGTTGTGGGATAACTAAAGTATAGATGGAGGTTGGTGAAGGGTGATGAGGTTTTAATTGTGTATTGTAGGAGGAGAGATTATATAAGAGTATTAGGGTAGTGGTAGAGAGAAGTGATAGAACCAGATTGTGGATTTGCATGGTGGAGAATGAGTTAGGTGTGGTGGGAGTGGGTCAGGCTTATGGTATAGAGAGATTGTCTAGATAAATTAGGGAAGATAGTGATTGAATAGTAATGTTGAGAGAGATGGGATTAGAGATATCAGTTGTATACAGGAATAGAGAGAGTGATTAGCTAAGGTACATGTGGTAGGAAAGATGTGCCAATTCTTATAAGCTGCAAGTTCAGTAGGAAGAGGAATAAAGTTCAAGAAGGTTAGGTAATGGGGTAAGTAATAGTGGATGTGGGAAATAAAAAGGAAGGTTACAAAATCAGGGGTGCATTTAGAAAGGTAGAGGAGAATTCAGAGAAGTGTTGGGTATGATATGGTTAAGAAAGTGGATGGGTAGGCATGGCGAAAAGTGGAGGTTTGAATGAAGGAGGTTGATTGGAGGGGAGTGGTTGAGGGAAGGGGCTGAGGAGGAGTGGTAACAATGGGTTATTTATAAAGGAAATGAGTTCAGGGGTGGGTAGGAATGGGGTAGGGTAGGAGAGTGGAGTGAGCATGAGCGAAGCAAGGGAGAATGGAACAGGATGGCCCAGTCCCCTTGCACAATACTGTAAGAAGAAAAACAATCAGTAAGGTAAGTTATGTTTGAAAATAGAGCTTGAATAATAGATGAGAGGATAGAGGGGGTGTTTTTATGGATCCCCATTAGAAACCCAAAATCCCACTTACCCGAAATCCAAAAGACCTACACGAAAAACCCGACATACAGGAAGAACGGCCACCCAGAACACCAACAAAACACAAAAGGTGAGTAACCAATCGACCAACCCACAAACACACTAACACCGAAGCACACAAACATCCATCCATGTGGGAAGCTTTGCCCCCCACACCCTCATAACTAAATATATTAACTCTGAGATCGCACTACCATGGAGGTGAGGGACAAAGGTTAGCATGCTGGCCAAGTGATTACTTACCATTAGTGATTTGTTGATGTTCTAGACTGTCGGTCTTCCTGGATGTCGAGATTTTTGTCCCAGTCTTTTGAGTTTTAGTTTTCTAAAGGGGACCCATTTTTATAGGTATTTGCAGGAGAGAGATAGAAGAGAAAATAGAGTAGGTAATAGGGGCAGAAAGAGAAACCTTTAAATGACTAAGATGTCCTGTGTAGAGGGACAATAAAGCTAGAGGTAGGAGAATAGTATTGTCAAGACCCTATACTATCTGTTTACAAAAACTACCGGTTAACGTGAGTAGCAGGTATTAGACTGAAGAACAGGGGGAAAGTAGGGCAGTAAGGAGCAGAAGGTGCTTGGAGACAGGAGGGATGATGTACAGTGGGAACCGGGAGTAAGAGACCGAGGTACAGAGACAAAAATTTGTAAGACCAGAACTAATTCACATACATTCCGTGTCAAAGAACAAGGCTCCAGGCTAGTAGGTCCAAGCTACCACTGACAGAACAAAAAATTATCACGGACCAGACATGGATTGGGATTCACTGTATCAACCAAGGTAATGGAAGAGCTCAGTTAAGGGACTACCTTCTAATAAGAGTAGAGAGAATAAAATTTAAGTAAAAAGAACTGTTAATAGGGTTTAGCTGGACAGTTGAAATAGAATGATGGGGTGAATACTTTGGGTAACTGTATGATATATACACGACTTAGTGCATACAAAGGCATAAATGGAACCCTGCAAAATCTAATAGGCATTAAAACAGACTACTAATAGCTTATTACAGAAAAGTAGTGGTTGATTTACCCAGCTTATAGTTAACAGTGCTTAATACATTTGTTAAGCTGTGGTTGTATGGAGCTCAGAGACAGCATCAAAAAATACACTCATAAAATTTGAGCCTATAATGGTTTAAAATGATAGTTTGGAAAATTACAATATAGGAGCATCAATTATATGTAGGTGTATAATTGTGCTGAGGCTATAAAACAGTTAACTTAATTGGTATACTATGGTAAATATAATGGGTCTATAGGAGTTAGGAACTAGAATAAAGGATATTTTTAGCTGCAGTTTCTCAGCATACCTTGTGGGTTAATAGTACTATCTAGTGGCCATTTCTGATATTAGACGTGCACCAAATAGGAGATAAATATGGTAAAGGGAAGCAACTAGGAGATTTAAAGATCTTCCCAATTGAGTTTTGAAATTTCTATGTATGTTGGAGAATGCAGACACAAGGTATTAACAGCTGTTCATTTCAGTGGGACTGGCACAGTAAAACTGGTTAAGATGCCAGCAGTAAGCATGCACAGAGTAAGTAGCAGCAAAGATAAAAAACTTTACATGGCTCTGACACAGTATTTTTGTGATCACATGTCAAATAGAGCAACTACAGTATTTATGAGGTTGGAAATCAATTAGCTAATTGGTGTAGTTTCATTGCTCCAAAAATACTGCCCCTCAGAACAAAGAGACCCATGTGATCAATGAGCTATACCAAATCCACCTATGTATGCAATATAAGCATGTAGAAAATAGTTAAAGTAAAATTGTGTCTCATTCGAGCAGATGCACTACACATTACAACACTATTATGTGCAGCAGCATTGAATAAACAATGAAAATCTACAATGAATGTATAGCATAGAACACTGACGTTAACGAAACCAGGATCGTAAAATATTCCAACTATAAAGCTGTCAAATAAATTGTTAAAATCAGACTGTAAAAATCATTAGGCTTTTCAAAATGACAGTCAATAACACAGGAAGCTCAAGTTCAAAACGTTTTACTAGTGTACACCAGGAGGCAAAAAACTATACAGTACAAGTATAGAGTTTTGACTGGCTCTATACAGGAAATAACTTTGTTTATATAGTATTTACAATCAGCTTTTGCCCACCTCACTGACGTGGTCAGTCACAGGGCATTTACATCACTATAGTCCACAATATTCTATTCATAAGAAGGTGCTGAGGTAATGCTTTTTAAAAGTTTTCCCATGAGAATAACACAGCCTTGCAAGGCACCTGGTCAATTACAATGTCTTTCTGTAAATGTTGCTCTTTCAAGGTTCCAGGTCTGTTCGAATACAATAGTCAGTTCATTTCTTAATACGTTCCTTTGTCTCTCTAGTAAGCAGCTGTACTCTATCTTCGATAGAGCTCACAAGGCCATCCTCCTCAGTGGAAGGAAGAAAGATATACATGTACATACATTTATTTTTCTCTAACCCAGCAGATAATTAATGCGGAAAGACATAAGCCTGCTGAACTGGTTACTGCCAGGGTCAGAGTTCAATCACACTGCAGCTAAGCTTCAGGCAGTTACATGCAAGATCATTTCTACTGCCATATTGTAAAATAGAATAAAATGCATTATATACTATTTGCTTCTAAACTAGCACTTCATATATGTTTAGATATATATTTTTCTAACATTCTCCCTCCTTTTAATGCTTTTTATTCTATCCAGAAACATAAACAACATTATTTCGTTTCCTAGCCTCTTCCTCTCCGGAACTTTTAACTAGGCAAGTCATTTGTTTTACATTTCAGAAAGAATTTCATTTGGTATTAACAGATTCAACTCCAGGTCTTGATACATAGTCTCGGTTACAGATACGTCAACAAAGTCCCTAACTAAACTTTTCATACAAGGTATCCCGCAACAGACACATGCTCCCAATATGAGCAAAACAACACAAATGGCAATCAAGATATTCATTAGGATTGAACCCCATCCACCAAATAGATTCTGGAAAAAGTTCGTCAGTGGGTTTGGGCCTGGTTCCGCCATGGCTGATACCTGCTGTATTACCTCTAGGTGGTCGTTGATCTCGTGCTTATTATCTGGTATGTACGCACAGCATTCTTCTTTGATAAGCGCGCACGTACCACCTCTCGCCGCTAGGGTGAAGTCAAGAGCCATTCGATTTTGTAGCACAACAGTTCTCATTGCATTCAGTTCATCAGTCACAAGTTCGAGAGCGGAAAAAGTCACCTTGCTCATTACTTCGAGAAGTTTTGACAACTTCCTCAGTTCCCAGATTGATTTGACTGCTCCATAGGTTGGGAATATTCCAGCCCAGGATATAACACTGTCACTCAAGTCCATATGAGTCAATTTTTCTTTATCTCTTACGGATGAATGATCTTTCCAACCAGCTTCGATTTTACCCACTGGATTAGTAGGTTTCTCGACTGAGTTCCCAGTTCTTCGAGCTATATCTCTTACATTTCGTATCTTACCCAGAGGCAATTCTGCAGTATGTCTTATGGCTGGAACCAGATAACCCAAAAAACAACTGCCGGACCAATTCTCAAGTAACCATTTATATGCTTTTTTCCCACAAACAAAATAACAATTTTCTACTTTAGTACTGATGCGGGTTAACTCTGAATGAAACATTTTCCTGTCTATAACAGACAACTGTTTATACAATTCAGGATTTTTCTGCACATCTTTCAATGTTGTTCTCATTAAGCTTAAATACGAATCATAATTCGTGCTACAACTAGTACTCTGATCTTTGGCTTTTATATAACATTTGTAAGACACAGTTATGTTACAATTACTCCAACCAACTTGGAGTGTATCATTTTTATAAAAACAAACAATTCTTTTTTGTGTAACAGGTAAGTACAGTGCCACTTTGTCCTGTGATCTCATAGAACCTGTATCAAAAAGTAGATTTTCCCAAGTCTCATTTATCCCCAAGGGGACAGCAGACATCAAAAGTCCTCCATATGCTGTAGGTATGGCAGTACAAACCCAGCAATTTGAAATGTTCATAGTCTCTACATACACACGCTTCATGGCTAGGTATGTGTTAAAATTTGGATGCCAATCTGTGGCCAGTTCATCATGTTTCATTATTTTTATCTGTGTAGTTATATGCAGGAAAAATCCCAGCAAAAGAAAAGTCACCACGAACATGGTTAATAGGTGTATGATCAGTAGGACAGTAAACCAATGTCTTTCGGGTTGCTTTGTATTTTTATACACTCTGCCCCTGGTCATTCTGACTCTGTGGTATATCGGCTACAAAATGTTTATCAAACTGAAAATTCTTTACCAGTTTGCAATGGGTCAGGTGAACCCAGGACGACCTCTCTGCAACCTTTACTGCAGTAGGCGTTGCCAAAAGTACCTGGTACGGACCTTCCCACTTTGGACTCGTCCAGTTCTTTTTCTTGATAACTTTCAACCACACCCAGGATCCTGGAGTTAGCACCGCGTCCGGCTTCGTTTGTTCTTTATCTGAAAAAGAGTTTAACTGCAAAACAGTCTTATTGGTTAACAATCTTTTCATATAACTGGCTAATGAGCCATTGACCTCCAGCTCTGCAGGCATGAGAGCTTTCCACTGTGGCACATAATATGCCCTTCCAAATACTACTTCAAAGGGGGTCAAACCCTTTACGTTTGGAACTGTTCTCATGCTCAGCAATGCTAAAGGTAGACAGCAAATCCAATTCTTCTGAGTCTCACTCATCAACTTCCTCAACTTATTTTTAAAAATCCCATTGTACCTCTCCACCAGTCCTGCTGACTGTGGGTGGTAAGTGCAATGATTCTTCAAGGAAATCCCAAAGAATCTCCCAAGTTGCTGGATTGTCTGGTTGACAAAATGTGTTCCATTGTCACTATAGATTCTTTTCGGTATGCCAAATCTAGGAATTATTTCCTTTACTAGGGCCTTTGCCACTGTTGCTGCATCCGGATTCCTGGTTGGAAAGGCTTCTACCCATTTTGAAAACATATCTATGATCACTAAACAGTATTTCTTTTCTTCACATTTATTCAGCTCTATAAAATCCATACAAATAGTATGGAATGGATATGGTGGTGTAGGGAAACTCCCTCGCTTCGGTTTGAATGCTCCCTGTGCATGATGTTTACTGCAAATATGACACGCTGCACAAAATTTTTGTGTGTAGTTCATCCGTATGTTTGGAATATTCTGTTAACTAACTGTACCATCCCCCCTGTTGAGACATGGCTCTGCCCATGGCTCAACAAAGCCGCATATCTAAATAAATTAGACGGTAATATTGGCTTTTTCTCTTTGGAGATGTACAGTCCGTCTTCAAGGATTGCTCCTCGTCTTACCCACTTCTGTTTTTCTGCTTTCGTAGTTAATGTTTGCATTGTTTTTAACATTTCTAAATCTAAAATCTCAGAGGGTTGTAATTCCTCATTCAAAAAGAAAGTTTCAGAGTCTGAGGCTGCTTGTTTTGCAGCTGCATCAGCTCGTGCATTACCTTTCGAAATCTTATCCTGTTGCTTTGTATGAGCTGCACATTTACAAATAGCTACTTTAGTAGGTAACTGAATGGAATCTAATAAATTCAAGATTAATTGCGCATGATTAATCGGTTTACCAGTGGATGTTATCATTCCCTATTCTTCCACTGCTGCAAAAACATGCACTGTAGAAAGCATACTGACTATCAGTATATATGTTCACACATCTGTCTTTCGCTAGAGTGCAAGCACGTGTTAAAGCTATCAATTCTGCTGCTTGAGCAGACAAGTTATGCTGCAGGGGTTGGGCTTCTACAATCTCAACATCAGTAACTACTGCATAACCTACTAGATTCTTTCCTGTAGGACCCTTTCTACATGATCCGTCCACATAAAATGTCACCTCTGCATCATCTAAGGGTATATCAGTAAGATCCTGTCTGGGTAAAGTTATTTGCTCCATTTCCTGTAGGCAACTGTGTGGTGTGCCATCCACAGGAGTCGGAAGTAACGTTGATGGATTTAATGTTGTACAATGTTCAATCACCATATGAGGTTGACTCAGGAGTATGGTCATACAAAAAAGATGTCTAGCAGGGGACAAGAATGCTATTTTCTCTTGCAGCAAAATTATCGCAACTGCATGAGGCACTCTCAAAGTGAGAGGGTGGAATAATACCATTGAGGCCGAAGCCTGTACTGCCATAGCAGCTGCAACAACTGCCTGCACACAATGTGGCAATGACCGTGCCACTGGGTCCAACTGCGATGAGTAGTAAGCTATGGGGCGTTGCTTGCTTCCATGCTGTTGCATCAAGACTGACGTCATATATCCCTGCTTACAATCTACAGTCTGAAAAAATCTCTTATGATAATTCGGGAGTCCTAAAACTAATGATGAAGCTATCAATCATTTTAGCCTGCAGAAAGCTGTTTTTGCTACTGGAGTCCAATGTAGTATATCTTGTGCTGCCATAGGTGTTTTAAATATTAAATCAGCCAATGGAGCCGATTCCAAAGCATAGTTTGGTATCCAGCTTCGACAAAAGTTAGTCGTCCCCAGGAAGGACATCATTTCCTTCTTGGTAGTTGGCTTGGGTGCTTGTAAAATTGCTGCCTTCCTATCTTCATCTAATGTTCTACCCTCCTTGGATACCACATATCCCAGGTACTTAACCTGTGTTCTCCAAAGTTGCAATTTATGCTTGTTTACTTTATGTCCCTGTTCTGCTAAAAATTTCAATAATGCTATTGTATCTTCCCTACATTGCTGCTGGGTAGGGGCCGCAAGCAGGATGTCATCCACATAAAGTAGAACTTGACTGCCCCCGGGTGGAGTAAACCCTGCCAGGTTGCTAGCCATCTCCTGTGCAAATATTGTTGGACTTTCACAGTATCCCTGCGGTAGCCGAGTATAGGTGTATCTGTTACCCTGAAATGTAAAAGCAAACCAATACTGCCTATCTGGATGTATAGGTATTGAAAAGAAAGCATTGCTTATATCTACCATGGTAAAATACTTCTGTTGTGGCTTTAAATCATTCAATAAAGTGTGTGGGTCTGGCACCGTAGGTGCCCTAGGTATTATTGCATCATTTACAGCTTGTAAATCCTGTACCATCCACCATTCCCCGTTTGCTTTTCTAACAGGAAATAGAGGGGTATTACATGGTGAATCTAAAGATTCTACCAGTATCCCTTTCTTGAGTAATGCCGCTATTATAGGCTTGATTCCCTGCTCTGCATCCTTCCTCAAAGGGTATTGTTTCTTTTGCGGTCTAAATGCTGACTTCGGTGTAATGGTTACTGGACCTGCTGTCTGAATAAGCCCTACATCTGATTTCCCCGTTGACCAAAGAGTGCTTGGTATATCACACAAGGCTTTTTCTTCTTCTTCTAACAAGAACACCAATCAGCTGCCCTCACTCTGCTGTAAGTGTACAGCTGGACGTGCTTGCATTAGCCAATTTAATTTTTGCTTCTGTATTCCCTGTTCTGACAATTCTAAGTCGGTTTGCTTTTCCCATCTTGTCACTTTTTTCTCCCAGGTCCACCCATCTGACATTTTTATGTTTGGTTAAACTGACATGCGGTAGCCTGTTGGACTTATATAATCAAATGAATTCCTGAGGTAATGAGCAACTCACCACACTATTACCCTCAGTATCCCAGTACAAGGTTCGTAACACCAGTCTATTGGCAGGATTTCTGAACAATTTTTGCTCATATTCCTTATCAGGCCCTGGTGTGCTACAATAGTACAGAGTACAATGTAACAAATGCTGCTGATCAATGTGAAGGGAGGGTACCTTACTGATGGCTACGTTCATCAGTTCCTCGGTTATTGCCCCTGGACCAGTGGTGACTAGGTCCTGGCTGTACCAATAATAGGTTTCACCCTCCGATCGCACCAAAAAAGTATCCATTTGCCTTTGTGCCTCCATACCCTTCATGGTAGGAACTACTGCTATGCCAAAGAGCTGCATAAGGTCTCTCCCCAGTAAATTTACTGGACATTTTGCAGAAAGTACTATTTTACTTCTCTGGGTCATACCTGAAACAGGGTCAGTTATTGCTATATCATGGGAAAGTGGTTCCCTGTATAGCTGCCCGTTTGCTGCTTTCACTAATATGTAGTCAGGTGATTCAGAGTGTTCCGGTAACTTTGAAGGGTGTATCAAAGTTCGTGATGCTCCTGAATCACACAAATATCTCACTTCCTCCCTCCACCAGAAGTGTAACTTCCGGTTTTGTGTCTGCCAAATAGAGCTCCAAGCTCAACAAGGCTAAATCTAAGACTTCGTTTTCCTCATTTTCTACATCTGTTTGCACTTCCTTTATTCCTTCTACTGCGTTTACATTTTCTCCCTGCCCATTAGTCTCTCCTGATGACTGTTGAACGTTGTGACTGTCATATAGTCAATCCTCATCACTTCTATCCTTCCCTTCCGTAGACGGTTTTTTATTCAACCTGCAATCCCTTGCTAAATGTCCCTTCTTCCCGCACTTAAAGCACTCACCTTTTCTCTTTCTTTCCTCAAAAACCCCTGAGTCTCTGTCAGAGCGTTTATTGCCCTGAGTGTTTCTCTTACCCTTTTTACCTGACTGTACTACAAAGACTTCTGCTCCATCTTCAGCTGTGAAGACCTGCGTCTTCTTTTTCTTCTTACTGTTGAAATGTCTTTCAGCATGCCTAGCATACTCCAGTAAGGCTTGTAGCTTACTCGTTCGATGATCTATCATATGCTTTGTAATAAAGCTACTGATAGGGGCAATGCAACCTTTCAAAAATGCATTTTTCAATTGTTGTTCATATGAACTATCATTTTTCTGATTTTCAGGAATAGGCATACCACTATGGTTATTGAAACATTCTAATAATCTACCATAGTATCCGTCTACAGTTTCATTATCTTGTTGTATGCACTGATTAATACAGGTCCAATCTGCTCTTGGTTTCCATTTTTCAGTAATTCGGTCCGTAAGACCCTTCAACCTAGTGTCTAATTCTGCGTCACTATGTAGGAGTGGTTTAAGTTGCGCGTCACGAGCACTCCAGACGCCACAAACCATGTGCCAGTCTGGACCTATAATTTGTCTAATCACCTTCTCTACTTCTTCCCCATTTAAGTGGTAACTCAATCGCATACCTTGTAAATCTTGTATAAACTTTTCATGATTAATTTTTGGATGGGGAATTCCCTCTGTAGCTTTCCGGATATCTTCCGGTGTCCACGGTCTATACACTAAGAGAGTTGGGTCCTGGCCTTCCTGTCCTGCCTGAGGGTTCGGTACTTCAATTAATGGACAGATTTCCTCACTCTCTTCTAGTGAATCTCTTCTTAGTTGAGTGTCCCTAAGTGTTTTACGTGTTCGGGATCTAGTTTCAATAGGTTCTCTTACAAATGGTTGTTGTAATACCCCTGTTGCCACAGGATAACGTGGGGGGGGGGGCCAGCCTGCCCTCCCGCTTCATATCCTGGATAAGGTATCGGAGGGGGTGGAGGGGGAGGGGCCGTCGCTACTACTGTATTATTATCTTCTTTGTCTAAGAATAATGCTTTCGCATTTTTAGTCTTCTGTTCCCTTCGGTTCACTTCCTCAATCCACCTATGTGCTTGAGGAATACCCAAATGTCGCTGTTTTTTCGCCTGACCTTCTGCGTCAGATTTTAACTGTTTCAAAAGTTTCACTAACGAAATTTTGTCTAATTTACCATCAAAGTCATATTTATTAACCCATTTTGCAAAATATCTCACATTATCTGCTCTCTGCAATTGCATATACTTCGCATCATCCGTCAAGGGCGGATCTCGCGATCTCTTAGTGCACTGATTTCCCATGTCTTAAAAAAAAGACTGTTACGTAACCCTTCTCTCGTACCACGTGGTATTTTCTTCCCTGTATCCACAGTAGTGTCTAGAATGACTGTTTACTGTTTACTCTGCTCTGTTTTCCCCTGATCTATGACCAAATATACAGTACTTCAATTCGTTCTCGACCTGCTATCACAAATCTTAACAACAATACACTGTAACCTGGTCCCTGATCTAAAACAAAGACAAAGAGGGAAACTCTCCTTACCTGAGCCTCCCGTTTATGACTGCACGTTTTCTTCTTGGGATCCAGTTTTCCGCTTTTCAGCCACAGATCAGAAAGTGGACAGCCTCTTTACACACAACAATTCAGTCGGAGGTCTTTTCACTCAAGAAGAACCATTTTGGCAACTTCTCCTGTGCAGATTTATTACCACCCATACACTCTGACCTGTAGCTTACCAAGGGAATTCCGGCTAAGAAGGACCAAAATGTCAAATAAATTGTTAAAATCAGACTGTAAAAATCATTAGGCTTTTCAAAATGACAGTCAATAACACAGGAAGCTCAAGTTCAAAACGTTTTACTAGTGTACACCAGGAGGCAAAAAACTATACAGTACAAGTATAGAGTTTTGACTGGCTCTATACAGGAAATAACTTTGTTTATATAGTATTTACAATCAGCTTTTGCCCACCTCACTGACGTGGTCAGTCACAAGGCATTTACATCACTATAGTCCACAATATTCTATTCATAAGAAGGTGCTGAGGTAATGCTTTTTAAAAGTTTTCCCATGAGAATAACACAGCCTTGCAAGGCACCTGGTCAATTACAATGTCTTTCTGTAAATGTTGCTCTTTCAAGGTTCCAGGCCTGTTCGAATACAATAGTCAGTTCATTTCTTAATACGTTCCTTTGTCTCTCTGGTAAGCAGCTGTACTCTATCTTCGATAGAGCTCACAAGGCCATCCTCCTCAGTGGAAGGAAGAAAGATATACATGTACATACATTTATTTTTCTCTAACCCAGCAGATAATTAATGCTGAAAGACATAAGCCTGCTGAACTGGTTACTGCCAGGGTCAGAGTTCAATCACACTGCAGCTAAGCTTCAGGCAATTACATGCAAGATCATTTCTACTGCCATATTGTAAAATAGAATAAAATGCATTATATACTATTTGCTTCTAAACTAGCACTTCATATATGTTTAGATATATATTTTTCTAACAAAAGCTCTGGTTCTTAGTATGTATAGTTCAACTAATACAGCAAAAACCTAATGTATCAGCATCAATCTACTTCCACTGAAACAGTGATTTAGCAGCTTAGGTCTCTGACCCAACAAAACCTTTTTAGCAAAATGACGAATTAAGTATATGGTAAAAACTGAGAATCATTATAAAGTAGAAATCAATAACAAGTGGATTGTACCTAAAGCAATTAACAACAGCTGCATAGCTAGAAAATGATTTCACAATAGTAACACCCAGTAAGCAACCTTTGCAAGTACAAAGGTAGTTAACAAAGCTTACTTAAAAGTTAGCTGGTCTCAGAGTCCGGATCGGCACTCATACATCACCCTGGGGCATTCAAGATGGCTAGTGCAAGAGTATAGTGAAAAGTGAAGGTGCCAAATCAGAGATGTTTTTTAAGTGGCACAAGGCATCATGGAAGCAGCTAGGTGAGTGATAAGTGATTGTGCAGGAAGAGAAGATGACAAAAAGAGGAGAAGCAGGTGAGATGTGCTGGAATATTGTGTTTTTTTTGTTTGTTTTGTTTTTATACAGGTGGAAAGGGAGGGAATATTAGATAGGGTTGTCCCCTTGTCCAGCACTGTAAAAAGAAAAACAATCAGTAAGGTTAGTTATGTTTGAAAACAGAGTTTGATAAATGAAGGAGTGAGGATAGACGGGGGTGTTTTTATAGGTATTTGCAAGACAGAGAGATAGAAGAGCAAATAGAGTAGGTACTTGGAGCAGAAAGAGAAACCTTTAAATGACTAAGATGTCCTGTGTAGAGGGGCAATAAAGCTAGAGGTAGGAGAATTTTTGTCAGGACCCTATACTATTTGTTTATGAAAGGCTACCAGTTAAAGGTAGTAGGGAGTATTAGGCTGAAGAACAGAGGAATGTAGGGTGGTATGGAGTAGAAGGTGCTTGGGAGACAGGAGGGGTGATGTGCGAACCGAGCGTAAGAGACTGAGGTACAGAGACAAAAATATGCAAGACCAGAACTAATTCACATACATTCCCTGTTAGAGAACAAGGCTCCAGGCTAGTAGGTCCAGGCTTCCATCGATAGAACAAGAAATTCTCAGGAACCAGACATGGCTTGGGATTCACTGTATCAACCGAGGTGAAGGGAGAGCTCAGTTAGGGGAGTACCTCTTAAAGTTTAGCTGGTCCCAAAATCTGGATCTTCACTGGTATATCACCCTGGGGCGTTCAAGATGGCTAGTTGAAGAGTATATTTCCTTGCAATTTATATTAATTGGTAAATACTAGGCTATCATTCTGTGGACTATTACAGGCCTAGCCAATAACTAGAAGTCAGAATCACACTCTGTACCTTGTACTTGTGAGGTAAAGACCTTAACCATTATGTCAACAATTCCCCTCATGTGTAGGTTTTGTTTCTAAATGATGTTTATGTAAGCTATTGGAATGCTTTCTTCTCTCATATAACTACACTGCAAAATGAATCTTTACTCTCTTTCCTGTATTTTTGTATTCCTTCTGATAACATGTGACTATATTCCATAAATAACTGCTGTTAAGTATGAAGCTTTTCTCCCTGGGCCTCCACAGAAATAGGGTTTCATCCTAGTTGGACTTTCTCAGTAAACAAAGATACATAAATAAATAAACATACAATGCCTCACCCTTCAGCATAAAAACTAACCCCCTAACTAAAATATTTCTAAAAATTCACTGCTAGTTTGCAAGAAACCCCAGTCTTAAACTTGCCTTCATCTCTGCTGGCTTGCTGTACACCCTATTCATTATATTATAATAATTATATAAACAATTATATAAACAGAAATTATATTAAACTTGTTGATGGTGAGAATAGTAGTTGTACTAGATGAGTGAGTTCACTTACAGATACATAACAACTACATTACAATACTGTTTTTTCTGCTATAATATTATCCCAAATGTTAATGAAGACATGCACAAAGTTTTGTTAGTCTAGTACAACAATTCATCATTGGAAAGGTCATTGTTTAATCTCAGCATACAGCAGAGACAATTCAGTGCTAAAGAGGCATTCATTTTTCTGAGCCTTATTAGGAAGGTATCATTCCTTTAGGTACTATATTTTTTAAATTTAGACAGCAGTTAGAAACAATAGAGCTAAAGACATGGCATCAGGATCAGGACACCACCAACTGATAATTTGCTGACTGTAAGATTGCCAATGGCCATTCATCGAAAGCCCAGCTTACAAAATGTAGTGATAGTTTCATGAATTAGTATGCAGTAAGTGAGGTCAATCAGTGACTGGATTAAAGGACTGGGGTCACTCAATGACTGGATTAAAGGACTACTTTTTTTCTGAATCAAGTATTCCTATACTCAGTGTAAAAACTCAAGAGATAATACATTTATGTACAGTCATGTGGGAGCACTTAAGGCCTTGACCCTGCAAAGCCATTTATACACTAAAAGGTCCAATACATTTTGTAGTTTCAGCGAATAGCAATAAATTACTTGCATTTGTCCTTAGGGTATTCACTGAAGTGATATGATTCTCATGAAATCCATGTTAGTCTGTTTCACAGCTGAGTAACTGAGAAAGAAAGCTGCAATTACAAACATATATTGTAAATAACATGGTTTCAAAGGCATAAAGGCCATTGGTATGTAAATACAGTAGTGGTCTAAATTCAGGAATGACATCTGACTTGATGCATGCATGAATTATATGTAAGAGCCAGTCTGCTGAAATATTTATCTGCTGGGAAAATCTGCATATTTCCCATGAGGACGTGAAAAAAGGAAGTCTGAAAAACAGAAAAATGTCTGAAAAATGGCTGTGTTTGAGAAAATCTAAGATTTCCTTGATTACACATACATACATACATATATATGCACACACAAACACATTTACACACACACACACACACACACACACATATATATATATATATATATATATATATATATATATATATATATATAGATAGATATATAGATATATACACACACACAAATACATAGAAAGAGAGAGAGAGAGAGCCAGGAAAACCTATGCTGACTGAACTTGCACTGTTTTCTTTTTCTATGCAGCCACACAGATATGCGAGCACTTGCTAAAGTGGTGTGTATGTAGTATACTATTGTGAGTAGTTGTGGCAGCAAACAGTTCTTTATGCTGATAACACAGCATACCTATGGACAACATACATGCATGGAAAATATGCATCTGTGCCCCCAAAAGGTGACCACAACAAACATTACAGTGAAAATATTGTCCCCTGCATAGAATGGTTTCCAAAGAACGATTCTCAAATGCATCATAATACAAAAGAGTATCATTCATGGTAATCTTCTGCTTCAAAAAATACATGGCTGGAGCATTATAGTTATGCACATGTGGAACACAGACCTAAAAAAAAGTGATACAGCACAGCTGATGTGACATAAGATAACTGGCTGTAACTAGGGATAGGGCAAAGCTATTTTCACATGTTATAGTGACCCAGTGTATGTGAACATTTCAGAATACTGCAGAATTTTTTAATAAATCAGCTGCTCTTTAGTACCATATATCACACATAAACTTTATTAGCTTGCACTGTTACACAATTTTGGAGCCTGGTAGCACACAGCACTGAAATATGTCAAAAAGTCCAAAAGTATTTATCAAAATACACACATTTTGCAGAGAAAGCCAGTTTTGTTTGTGTAGAGAGAAAATGTCCTTACTGGGACCCCAGTAGTCTGGTTTAAATTAGCATAAAAAGCACCTGTAACAGCTTATGGGGAAGTG